>NC_072791.1:56675728-56910728 GCF_028583425.1 Eublepharis macularius
TCTTCTGTAAAAAAGTTCTAAACAGTGATCATATACTTTGTCTGCTTATTTAGTATATACAAATAACTAGCACTGTTGGATTGTCAAGAAATGTCTATATGAGTACTTCAGCTGGTCTACTCTGATTTTAATCTATTAAACTTTTTGTTGTTTAAATTTACAATTGATTTTCAGTAAATATTCTTTAGCTATATTTGCAGATAGCTTCTCATCCCTTTTAGCTTTGAACTTGATAACATTTTAAGAAAATACACCTTTATTTTAGTACTACTTTCTGCTAGAACTGGTAGAAAATGGTTTGAATTTAGAGGCGGGCATGAACCAAAATACGAACCAAAGTTTGTCACAAACCGGCCCAGTTCGCGGGTCATGAACCAGCAGTTCATGGGAGATCATTTCTCCCAAACTGTGATGAATTTTAGCCTGGTTCGTTTGGTTCATATTTTGGTTCGTCATTGCAGGAAGTCTGGCACTGATCAATCAGTTTCTTAGGCAACGGGGGGGATGGGCTCTCTGCAGACTTTCTACTGACCCAGAAGTGATGTTTTCACGAACCAAACTAACCAGTTTCTGAACTGGGACAAGTTTGTGAAAGTTTGTGGTTTGTGAAACGCGACGAACTGCACGGTTTGGAATTTCCCCATTTCGTGTCCATCTCTAGTTTGGATTTATTCTGATGTACCATAGGGCGAACTAATTTCCTTGAGTTGTGTAGTTTTTAAAATATCCTTAAATCAGCATGGTTGTATGTTGTGGTAAGTTTGAGACTTCAGAATAAACCTTGTTCATAAATACTGAAGGAAAGTGGTATACAATGTTTGTATCTAATACAGCTCGAACATGCAACATCATTGTACCCAGGTTAAACATATCCTTTTTTTAAATAGCAGGGTAGGGAACTGATGAAGTAATTGGCCCAGTTTGTACAAAAAGTCTCAAAGGGCTAAGTGATCAAGTCTGTAAGCAGATAAAAATAGAACTTGAAAATACAACTGTGAAACACTTTAAAGTGATGTGCTCACATACTGTAAAGTTATTTTACAATATTTTATTATGAATCCTTCACTGCTAATTATTGTTAAAATATTGACAGTAAATATGAAGAACTTTAAAACCAGAATTATTTGTATATGTTTCTGCATTTAAAACTGTGGAAATCTGTTATTTTTATTGGTGTTCTTAATTCAAGCAATTTGCTAAATATAATTTCTTTTTACTGGATACCTGCTAACCAGTAAAATTCTGGTCACAGATTCTCACATGTTGGATGAGGCAGTTACAGAACTTTCATGAACATTTAGTTCTAGAGGTGCCTTATTTTGTATCTTTCTATATGCAGTTTTAGAACATTTGATCGTCTTCGTCCTTCTGTGCAGCCCCACATTGGGACTGCGCAGGCGCAGGCCAGCCGCGGAAAAGATTTTTCTAGCTCTAAGAGATGTGAGGGGGACGTTCGGATCCACCGCGCATGCGCGCCGGTGTTCCCGCCAATTTTGAATGCATATATATCCGAACGTCCCCGGCATTCCCTCAGTTCCTTTTTCGCCGCCGTCGAAAAGGTTCTTATTGTCTAGCGTTCGTTTCCAGCGTCTCTTCGGAGTTTTGGATCGTTTCTTCTGCTGGTCGGTATTTTCCCCTTGTCATCTGTCGGGAGATACCGTTCATTATGTCGCAGACATCTTTGTTTAAAAAGTGTCATAAATGCGGCACTAAGATGACCCATTCGGACGGCCATGAGCTCTGCCTCATCTGCCTGGGCGAGGGGCATGTTGTCGAGCGCTGCTCCATTTGTATGTCCTTCACTCCGAAGGCAAGGAGTGATCGGAAGGCCAGGCTCCGTGCCTTCTTGTGGGATGCCAACCTTCTCCCCCCCAAGCCATCGGGCTCTTCGGGAGATAGGCCGCGCTCCGCCGCTCCGTCACCGGCGCCGTCTCGTAAGTCGCCAGAGCCGCTCCCCTCGGAACCGACGGGGCAACCTGTTCCGGAGGCCCGACCTGATTCCGGTTCCGGGGATCGTCCTTCGAGCCGGAAGGCCAAGAAGCGTTCCGCGCCCAAGCCGAAGTCCTCCTCCAAGCCTTCGGTTCCGGAGGCTGTTTCGGAGCCCCCGTCCAAGAAGGCCAAGGCGAAGTCGAGGGCCAAGGGCCGTGCATTGTCCCCAGCTCCGACTGTGCTGCCTGGTTCTCCGGCCGAACCAGTCCTGATACCCGACGATGTGGTGAGTCTCCACACCCCGTCGCCTCCTTGCACGCCTCCTCCGTCGGTTCCCGAGGAATTTATGCCGTTTCCGCCTTTCCCGGAACCGTTCCAATCTTTTGAGCGCTCCCTGCCGTCCGCCCCGGCGCCTTCAGAGGCCTCCGTTCCACTGCCGTCTACCTCGTCGGTTCCGATGCCTCTTCGCTGGCCTGCCCCGGTGCCTGCTCCTCTGCCCCCTTGCCAGCCGGTCGCGGGGGTTGGGAACATGACCTCCTGGCAGGATTTTGTGGCGTGGTTCCAGCAGTCGCTGCCCTTCCTGCAACATCCGTCGGTTCCGATGGTCTCCGTTCCGACTCAGCCAGTCGGGCTCCCAGCACCCGCTCCTCCACCTCCGGGCTTGCCTCTGCGACCACCGGTTCCTGCAACTTATCCGTCGGCCCCGACCGCTCACCGGTCTTCGGTTCCGACGCAAACCTCGCCGGAGTTTTCGGATTCCGAGGATGATGAAGGTCTGGCGTCACCGTCGGAGTGCTCTTCAGACGCGGCCTCGGATCCTTCCCCGGATGACACCGTGGGTGGGCCCCGCTCATCGTCCCCGAATGACGATTACAGGCTATTCTCCGAACAAATGGTGCGGATGGCCGCCGCGCTGGAGATAGACGTCTCCTCCACGACCTCCAAGCCCAAGAGTAAGCTGCTGGAGGCGCTGTATTCCGGGTCCCCCGCGTCGGTGGCGTTTCCCCCTGTGGAAGATTTTGTTGATAACGCTCTCGCGCTCTGGCAGACGCCGGCGTCCCTGTCCGCGACGGCAAAGAAGGTGGAACGGTACTACCGTTTAAAGCAAGATGATTGCCCGTACCTCTTCAATCACCCGAAACCCTCGTCGATCGTGGCTGAGGAGGGTCAGGCTCGGTTCCGTTCCGGTTCCTCGTCGGCCCCGGCGGACCGAGAAGGCAGAAAGCTGGATGGCGTGGGCAGGAAACTCTACTCATCCGCGTCTCTGGGATTCCGTATTGCCAACTTCCAGGCCATAATGGGATCCTATAATCTATTCCTGTGGAAGAGGCTGTCCTCTTACCTCTCCGACCTCCCGGAGGATCGCCGCCACCTGGTTAAGGCCCTCCAAGCCGAGGCCGTGAAGCTGTCAAAACAGCAAATGACAGCTGGCAAGGACGCCGCCGACTCTGCAGCGCGAGCGATGGCAACTTCGGTGGTCCTGCGTCGGCACGCCTGGCTCCGGTCCACGGCCCTGCCTCCAGAGAAGAAGGCGAAGGTGGAGGACTTCCCGTTCGAGGGGCCCCAGCTCTTCTCGGAGAAGACGGATGAGTCCCTCTCCCTGATGAAGAAGAATCAGCAGACGGCCAAGTCCCTCGGGGTCGCCCCCTCAGCCCAGTCGTCGGGTCCGAGGTATCGCTATGGTCGGTTCCGATCCTACCAGACCCCTTACCAGCCTTACCAGCAGCGTCAAGGGCGCTTCTTCTCGGGCCAGTCCTACGGTCACCGATCCTACTCTGCCCAGCAGCGTCACCCTTCCAGGCGCTCCGGCCGGTCCAAGGGCAGGCAACAGCCCTCTTCACCCAAGCCTTCGACCTCGGCGCAGAAGCCCTCGGTCTTCTGACTGCGCCTGAACGCTCCCCCGTTGGCCTCCGAGGGTGCTTCCTCTGCTGCCCAGTTTCTGGACAGGCTTCGACCTTTTTTGCCCTGTTGGCAACGTGTTACTTCTGACGCTTGGGTCCTGTCCATTGTGGCCCATGGTTACAAGTTAATGTTTACGGATGCACCCCCTCTCTCTCTCCCTCCCCGTTGTTCTCCATGTTGTGATGTTGTGTTACACAATAATGTTATGGAGTTGGTTACCAAAGGTGCTGTCCGGGTGGTCAATGTCTCTACTTCCCCATGGGGATTTTATTCCAGATACTTCCTTGTGGATAAGAAGGGTGGAGGTTCCCGGCCTATCTTAGACCTTCGAGGCCTCAATGGTTATTTGAAGGCTGAGAAGTTTCGCATGCTGACCCTGGCGCGAGTCATGGAACTCCTGGAAGTGGGCGTCTGGCTGGCCATTCTAGACCTGAAGGATGCCTACTTCCACATTTCTATATTTGAGGGCCACAGGAAATACCTGCGGTTTGTGTATGGGAATTCTGTGTATGAATATACAGTGTTGCCCTTCGGGCTAGCCTCTGCACCCAGAGTGTTCACAAAGTGCATGGCCACCGTAGTGGCATACCTGCGGTCCCAGGGTTGCTTTATCTACCCGTACCTGGATGACTGGCTCCTGGTGGGACCCTCGCCTGACTCTCTCCAGGCCCATATTGCCCTCACTTTGTCCGTGCTGGCTAGGCTGGGCTTGGTGGTTAATGGGGATAAGTCTATCCTGACCCCAGGCATGGCCATTAGGTTTATTGGGGTCCATTTCAATTCCCTGCTGGGTAGAGCCTACCTGCCCCCAGACCGGTTGGCCAGGCTTTCCGCTTTGGCCCGGCATTTTATGCATTGCCGGTATCAGACTGCCCTTTTGGTTCAGACTCTGTTGGGCCTTATGGCCTCCACCACAGGGGTGGTTTTCTTTGCGCGCCTGCGTATGAGGCCTCTGCAAAACTGGTTTGTCCGGAGGTACAACCCCCTCACCATGGGTCAGCACCAGAGGTTTTCCATCCCCAGGGTGGTGCTGCGCTCTCTGGCCTGGTGGACTGTCCCTGGGAACCTGTCTGAAGGTTGTCCTTTCGGCCCCTTCCTAGCTGAGGTCACGGTTTATACCGATGCCTCCAACTTGGGATGGGGGGGGCGCTGTGGACAGCTTTCGGCTCAGGGCATCTGGTCCCCATCTGAGGCATCCATGCATATCAACCTTCTTGAGCTTAGGGCGATCCGTTACTCCCTCGCTTCTTTTGCAGATGCCATTCGGAACAGGAGGGTTCAGGTCCTGTCGGACAATACCACGGCCTGCTACTACCTCAACAAGCAGGGAGGGACGGTCTCGCTCAAGCTCTGCAAGGAGGCAACGACTCTATGGAATTGGGCCATGGTCAACAACGTCCTTCCCAGAGCCGTGCACATTGCCGGGGATCTCAACACCTCGGCGGATGCGCTGAGCAGGGTGTTTTTGCCTCAGCACGAGTGGTCCCTAAACAGGGTTTACCTCGACCAGGTTTTCCGCACATGGGGCACGCCGTTGGTCGACCTCTTCGCCACTGCCCGCAACAAACAGGCCCCGCTGTTCTGCTCCCGGGCCGGCATTGGCCGCCACTCCCTAGGGGATGCCTTCCAAATACCTTGGTCCCCAGGGCTCTTTTATGCCTTCCCGCCCTTCCCGCTCCTGTACAAGGTTCTTTCCAGGGTCAGGGCCTTCCGAACCCACTGTATCCTCGTTGCCCCTCGGTGGCCTCGCCAGGATTGGTTCCCCCTTTTACTTTCCCTGTCCCAGGGGCGATGCCTCCCCCTGCCTCACGCCCCGGACCTCTTAACCAGGGACGGGGTGTGGCATCACGATGTGGCTGTACTGAATCTGACTGCCTGGCTTCTGGGCACCCGGGAGTGAGCCTCTCTTCTGGAGTGCTTGGGGTGATCTTGAATGCCCGGAAACCGTCCACCAGGTTGTCCTATCAGAGGAAGTGGTCACGTTTTTCCCGGTGGTTGGCCCTGAAGGGGGTTTCTCCCTTTAGTTGCCCGCTTCCTGTCATCCTGGACTACCTCCTGGAACTCTGCTCCCAGGGCCTTGCGTTTTCCAGTGTTAAGGTCCACATGGCTGCAATCTCTGCCTTCCATGAGCAGATTGATGGGAAGACAGTTTTTACTCACTGGCTTTCCAAGCAGTTCCTGAAGGGCCTGTTCAAGACCTTCCCTCCTAGGGCCCATCCCATTCCGCAATGGAGTCTCTCCCTGGTTCTCTCCCGGCTGATGCTCCAGCCCTTTGAGCCTCTATCTTCTTGTCCCCTACCTTTGCTCACTCAGAAGGTGGCTTTCCTGGTAGCAATCACGTCCTCTAGGCGTGTTGGGGAGCTGTCTGCCCTGCGGTGTGACCCTCCCTTCCTGCAGTTTTTCCCTGGTACTGTCATGCTCCACACTAGCATGGAGTTTCTGCCCAAGGTAGTCTCAAGGTTTCACCTACAGCAAAAGGTGTTCCTCCCTTCCTTTTTTCCAACACCTTCGTCCCCAGGGGAACGAGCACTACACACATTGGATGTAAAGCGTGCTTTATTGTTTTATTTGCACCGCACCAAATGTTTCAGGAAGTCTCCTGCCCTGTTTGTGTGTTACTCTGGCCCTCGCAAGGGCTCACCTGCTTCTGCCCAGTCCATCTCTCGCTGGATTGTGTCTACGATTAAACTTTGCTATCAGCATGCTGGAGTCCAGTGTCCCTTGTTGGTTACCGCTCATTCCACTCGAGCGCAAGCTGCTTCTGCTGCCTTCCTACGAGGAGTGCCGCTCCGGGACGTCTGCCAAGCTGCGACATGGTCCACTGCAGACACTTTCATCAAGCACTATTCTGTGGATGTGCATGCACGACGTGACTCGGCTGTGGGCACAGCTGTCCTGCAGTCCTTGTTCAAGTAGACACTCACACCCGCCCCCATTGGTGAGATGCTAGTTACTCTCCCAATGTGGGGCTGCACAGAAGGACGAAGACGATAAACAGGGTTTCTCACCTGTAACTGTTGATCGTCGAGTCTCTTCTGTGCAGACACACATTCCCTCCCGCCTGCCCCGCTGTGAGTGCTTGGTTTCTTCCATTGTTTCTCCGGCGGCTCAGGTGAACTGAGGGAATGCCGGGGACGTTCGGATATATATGCATTCAAAATTGGCGGGAACACCGGCGCGCATGCGCGGTGGATCCGAACGTCCCCCTCACATCTCTTAGAGCTAGAAAAATCTTTTCCGCGGCTGGCCTGCGCCTGCGCAGTCCCAATGTGTGTCTGCACAGAAGAGACTCGACGATCAACAGTTACAGGTGAGAAACCCTGTTTATATCTCAGGCTAGGGGCCAAATTGCTAGAGCTTTATGATTGAAACTCCACTTGCCACTTGCCCTTTAAAAAACATCTAGGAGTGAGAGCCCTGTGGACTGGAGCTGGAGTGATGGGGAAGGGGAATTCTTTTAGAGGCAGAGGATGTTGTGATTGGTAGATGATCCCTCCCATCAGATTTTCAAAGTTTAAGCATAATAGTTTAACAACTTGCTCTTAAAGCCATTTAATCATGAATACTAACATGAGATGCTTGCTCTCAAAAGTAGCCATAAGCTGTAGTATATTAGCAGAGCCAATTTGGTGTAATGGTTAAGAGTGGTGGGACTCTAATCTGGAGAACCAGATTTGATTCCCCACTCCTCCACTTGTAGCCAGCTGGGTGACCTTGGGTCAGTCACAGTTCTCCAGAGCTCTCTCAGTCCCACCCACCTCACAGGGTGATTATTGTTGTGGGGATAATAATAACATACTTTGTAAACCTCTCTGAGTTTTTAAATATCCTTTTAAATTTTCTAAAACATCCTATCCCTATGTACAGTTGGTCAAACCAAAATATCTTTAATTGAGAAGACAAGCATCACTTAAATGTCTCAATATATATAGTCACGTGTATATAAAGGTTTGCTCATTCATGTTAGTGGCTATGTGTGATTGAAACAAAAACAGTGTTTAGAGTTTGTTGCAATTATTCTTCATCAAAGGACTAGAAGATGTAAAGATGCCAGTACATACGTACAGTTCGCTTCAGAGTTAACATTAGTGAGCTGCATTTAACTTCCCAGTAGTTTCAAACTTACATACTTACATTATTTAAACTTTCAGTATTCCAAGTGCCTTTAGGAGCAAGTGACTATCATCAAAAGTCAAAGCATACATTCAGTTACTTACAGTACAAACATTTTAGCCATATTCCCATTAGAGCAATTCCCATTAGAAACTGTACACTGTGGCTAGTGGTTTGGTTCCATATTGAAAGGAAACCAAAATGCACACAGTTTTGGATGCTCTGTAATCTCAGGAAGCCACAGTCACCACAAGTGTTTCCCATCTGTTATTAAAGTGTTTAATCCATTATATTATAAAAAACCAATATAATTTTATGACATAGAGGCACACAATTCTAGCATAATAAAATAAAACATTGAATTGTTTTAATTATGTACAGACAGGCCATGATGCAACTGAGTGGAGTTAGGGTTTTCTCTGCAAATAAGCTACAATTATAATTAAAAAACAGATTGATTATGACACTACCTCCAACCCCAAGTGCTTTTGCCTGAGGTTATGGAGCAGAACAGTATATTCATATTATTTTATAACTTACAAATAAAGAAACCAACATATGTAGTAACAGTTTTGCCTTTAAACAGGAGAACATGACATTGCTGTGTTTTTTATTTCTAGTTTCCATAAACCTGTGTAATAATATGAGAATTCATAGAGGAGTAGTGCCGAAACAATATAAAACTATGGTTACTTTAATCAAGTAAATGTTAACTTTTAGTTTGGTTATTGTATAGGATTTTATTGCTTGGAATTAACACTTTTCCACAGTTAGTACAAATACTCTGTTAACCCCATTTTTTACTTTCCATTCTTTAAAGGTTTAAGGGCCAAAGAAGACACGTCCATGAGATACCCAAGATCTTCTGTCCTGGTGTTTTTACAGGACTGATACTTCTTGGGTTCCTAATTCAAAGTGGGAATGCACCTTGGTTCAGAGGGTTTAACCCCTTTTATGTCCATATACTTTCTCCAGTGTAAATCCATTCTTCCATGCTGTCAGCACTGGTGAGGAAAAAAAGATGGGTGAAGAGTAGCCTGTTGCCAAATGCCTGCTGATTCATGCCTCTGCCCAGCCAATCACCAGCTGATAGGCCTGAGGAGGCAGGTCTGGGAAATGGGTACAGGTGGGAGTAGGTAGTCTGGGGAAGTAGGTACGCACATATCAGCAAAACCAATAGGTACCCACCCACCCCACCTCCAATCAGTTGACAGAGAGGACCTGGCCAATCTTCCTTCTCAGAGCCATGTAGGGAAGTTGTGTTTGAGTAGTGGATATGGGATTAAAATATTCCTTCTCCCCTTGCATCCTGATTGAGGCCTTGCACAACAGAAATGCTGGGAAAATCTGAGGATGGACTCAATAATAGTAGTTTTGGACATAATTGTGACATTTCGAATATTCAGAATCTTTTTTTGGTTCACTTGTACAGTAAGAAGGGGTGAACTAGGGAGATTGTGAAAGCCTGAGGCATGCTTCAATTCTTTTCATTTAGTCAGAGTACATTGTGGGGGGAGGCAAGAAAAGATGTTACTCTTTCTTAGGATTTCTTCATTAAAGAAGGGAGCAAAAACATAAATGTGGAATTGTTTGGTTGGTTTCTTGTTTCTGATAAGTTGTAATAGTAACAAATTTATCATGACTGTTTTTGTATTGGCTACTTTCTGAAATAAAATCCATCCACATGGGGAATTACAAGTCAAAGAGTTCTTGCCTTGCCTTCTCTTTTATTTGCTAGTTTTCTGTGTGTACAAATGTGTTTTTCCCCCTACTGGAGGGAGTGTCTTGTTTCTTCCTGTTAATAATTACTTTCAGTGTAAAGTGGTACCTTTCAGAATGGACTGACTTCTGTGGATCTTTTCTGCTATATGCAAGACTAACCATATGCATATATGTACTTTCATGTATTCAGATGGAAATTGAAATTCATTTAATAATCTCTGTAACGTTAACTTATAATTCAGGTATTTTGCATCTGGTTTATCTGAAATTTGAACACATTTACCCTCTCAAGAGATTTTTTTTCTATTTCAAATTTCATATGGGATCCAGTGGAATGGTTCTGTGGGTGAAAGGATTGCTCATACAAATCCACTCATGTACTAAAGTCTATAAATGGTAAATTAAGGCTCCTGCCTTAACTTCCATACCATATAAGTATTGAAGATGTTCCATAGGCTTGCATATTGTGTCTGTTTGTTTATTTGCAACATTAATAGAACATCTTGTTACCACTGTATTCAAGGTTAATTACAATTCAGAAAACAAAAGTAGAAAACAGGAATATTCAGATACCAACTCCTATATTACTCATATCATGGTTTCATAATAACCAGATGGAATAGCCTATATGGGAGACAGCTTTGGGAGCAGAGAGAAGAAACAAGGGGAATAGTAGTGACATGATCAAGGTAAGAAGACATATTTTTTATAATATATTTTTCCTTCTTATAATCTGCCTTTCTTATATTGTAAGCCAATACAATCAATGACTGGGACATTCAATAAACAATTCATTCAATAAAAATACAATAGAAAGTTCAAAACAAACAGAAATCCAAAATAGAGCTGAAATAAATGCTGAAACAAAACACGCCAATTAACATGACATATTAAATGATTCAGGGAGCCCCGTGGCTCACAGTGGTAAGCTGCAGTACTGCAGCCTGAGCTCTGCTCACAACCTGAGTTCGATCTCAGCGGAAGCCAGGTTCAGGTAGCTGGCTAAAGGTTTACTCAGCCTTCCATCCTTCCGTGGTCAGTAAAATGAGTACCCAGTTTCCTGAGGGTAAAGTGTAGCTGACTGGGGAAGGCAATGGCAAACCACTCCGTAAAAAGTCTGACAAGAAAACGTCGTGATGTGATGTCCCCCCATGGGTCAGTAACGACTCAGTGCTTGCACAGCTTTACTTTTTTTTATTAAATGATGCACAAACTATCTAGTAGGAGCATAATTACAGTAAAAGACAGTACACAGTAGTACAGTCAACAGTCTTTATCCTTTTACCAGTGCATCTCTCTTAATTTGTGGAAAACCAGGAGGGTGGGAGCTTTTCTAATCTGTTCAGACAGGTCATTTATAATGTGAGGGTCACCACAGATAATGAATGTGTGTGGGTAGTTGTTGATTTTGCCCATGTGTGGGTGGCACCTGCAAAAGGCCTTGTTCAGATAAGTGAAGCTGCTGTGGTGGGGCACAGATAGAGATTAGGCATTACTGTCTCATCTCCTTTTGATACTACTACTCACAGAATCCAAATGGCACTCCAGCATGATGACAGAGGGTATAACAGCACCCCTGATCCACCATCAGGTCCCCCAGGGTGGATGGTTGTGAACCATTTCAACATCCACACTCTTCATTTTTACTAAAAGGGCCTATTTCCACATTAGAAGTGTGAAGCAAAGTGAATTTCTTTTAATAGCAATTTTTGTGCCTTAAAAACAAATAAACAAAACAAAGGTTTTTTTTTTAAAGAGCAATGTTGCAAAGTTGATGTCATTAAAACACACACACAAAATCTCTTGTTAGTTTCCTCAGCCAATCAGCTGACGAAACATGTCCTCAGTGGATCAATTGATGAAACTGCCATATTTCTCAGAAAGCCTGCAGCTCAAATGGGGAGTTTTTCTAGTGCAGAAATTAAAGAAAGACGCCACTTTTTGGTTGGATTCTCTCAAAGCATAAATTAAAGAATTGAGGCAGTATGGGACCAGAACTGATGAATAAAGTGGATCTGATCCTCATGGGTTGGAGACACAGAAAGCCTTATGTAAAGTTTACCATACGAAAAAGGCCTCAGACTTGAAAAAAATAACCAGACAAGCCTTAACACTTTACTGTTTTTAATAGGATTAACACCCAAACCCTGCCTAAGCACTCTTAAAGTCCCGATTGGACTCCATGCCTATTCCAGTATACCTCCTGTATCCTCTCCCAACTCCCCTTTTCAGTTGGTCATTGGATGTTTACTGCAGTTCCCCCCCCTCCCCTTACTACAGCATTCCATTCAGCCTTTCAAATCTGATTGGTCTGAGATTGAATGGGGAAGAAAAGAGGGCAGAATCTTCTCTTGTCCATCACTTCTCTTGTCCATCACAGAGGGAGCAGCACTTTCTGAGGAAAGGACCAGGTAGACCAGCTACTGCTGAAGTTCTGTGAGTTGAGTTGCTAAATGGCACTTGATCTGCTAGGCTAGTAGTAGTAATAACAACTCATTTCTCTCACAGTTAGGCTCAGTGTATTCATACTTTGCAATAATGTTTCAGTCCCAACACCATTCCTCTGTAGATTGGTGGCAACACCAAAGTTAGGGAAAGAGCTACATCAATGTTGAGAATTTTAATTCACCTAATTTGCCACATTCTTTGTTTTGTCTACCAGCTACAGCACCGAGTTCTAGTCCTGTTCAAGTCTAACCAAAAGTAAAACCAGCAAAGTAACTCTTTAGGTATTGTCAGAACATAAATTTCTTTTGAATTTGTAAAACAGATAATTTAATCCTTTTTGAACCAAGCCAAATGCCTTGTAAAGCCCAGTTTTGTACATGTTGACTCATAAATGGCAGGAGTATCACCTCTTTTCTTTTGCTGGCATTTCAATTTATGATAGTGCCTGCCTGCACCGAACCTTGTATCCCTTTCTACATGATGCAGTTAACATATTTGTTTCCCCCAACTGTACAGCCAGGTATACAGAACAGAAGAAAGTGGCATTCTTTCCTTCTTCTGCAGTATAAGACTATATACGTTTTTACTGCTTACATGGTATGGAAGTTAAGGTGGGATTCTCAGTTCAAAGTTTGTTTATTCGCTTACTTTATTTATACCTCGTCTTTCTTCCCAATGGGGACCCAACCGGTTTACATCATATGCCTCCATTTTACAGTTTCCATCTTTTTCGGTGCAAGAGTGAAATTTTTAAGATCCTTACAATACGTCAATACTTATTTTCAATCTTGCTCTTTGTTTTTAGAAGATTTACTCTAGTATGAAGATTTATAAAGCTTAAAGAATATATGTAATACTGAACCTTGGTTTTTGATCTTGTACTTGCTTAACAGTACAAGTGAAAATAGAATCTTAGTAGGTTTGTTCTAATACAAACCTTACTTGGCATACGTGATCAATTAATGTGTACAACTTTATAAGTCATATGCTAAAACACATGTAATTAGCACAGGGGGATCTGAATATGAGTACAATGGTCAGTACCTTCATGAGTGACTCTGAAAGGCAATAAAATATTTTCATTGTTTTTGAACGACACAACTGGGGAGAAATACAAATAAAGTAGTGAAGATTATTAAAAATAACCTTTATTATAACTAGTAATATATGGTTGTATCCAGACTAAATTTTCCACTAATGGGAAAAAAGGGCTGTGTAATGTTTTGCATGTAAATAAGTGTTGTATTTTATTTCTGTTGGTTAATGTGGTGATTTTGATATTTGTTACTGTGGGTATAAATGCAGGAAAGGAGGATACTCAATGATTGAATGGAGTATGCAGTGATAGGACGGTAATGGTTTCGTAGGAAGTAGAATGAACTGCAGTTTTTAGTTAAGAGTAAGGGCTGCTGAGAACCACAACGGGCCTTGGACAAAAATTTCATCTGCCTCCCCCTTCCACCGCCCATGAAAAAGAAGAATATGCTGTCAAGTTGCAGCTGACTCATGGTGACTCTAGGCATGGAGTGTTCAAGGCAAGAGATGTACAGAGATAATGTGCCATTGCCTTCCTCCATGGAGCAGTCCTCCTTGTCTAAAACAAATATCATACCAAAACAAATCACTTGGCTTTCTATTACTGAGAACAGAATAATAATTGCAGTAGGATGTGACAACAGCAACAAACCAGGAGCAAGCAGATTCAGGAAGACTATGCATTGACTTCAATGGACTTAGACTGGAGTAACTCTGCTTAGGATTTCACTATAAGTGTGGCATGTTTCTCGCCATAATGGAGTGTCTAAAATGTCTACACCTTGCTGCTCTTGTGTTTTTGTCAGCATTGCTGTTTTGCTATTGTATGCAGTCAAGCTCACTTGATTTCTGGATAGATGTCTATGAAAATAAAGGGTTGTAGCTAAAGATGCTGTAGCATAGTGGTCAAGTGGCTGGGCTGCGAATCAGCACTCTGCTGAATTCCACTACTGCCATGAGCTCTGCAAGTGGCCTTGGGTAAGCCACTTATCTCAATCTCAGCTCCCCAGCCGTATTGTGAGGATAATATCACTGACTTATATAAGCACACTGTTATTATTATTATGGGTAGAGCCGATGTTCACAGAACTGGCCTCAGAAATCCACTGTGAAGAAACTACAGCCCCACCAGGCTCACTTGGGGGCCTGGGTGCTGCCAGCGGGCAGTGAAGGGGACAGGGCATGGTGGCTGCCATGCTGGCAGGGCATGCCTGTCTCTTCCGGGAGGACACTCCCCCCCCCCCCCCAGTCAGTCAGTTTGAAATCCCCGGCCACCCTATCAAGTGTGACCTGGGTGGGCTGCGGAAGGGCAGGGCTTGGCTCCAGACCGCAGGAGTAGTCTTCATTCCGATCCATCAGCTGAGTATATCTTGGCTGCCGGCCCCACCTCCTCGTACTTTGCTCTGGCCAATGAAGCCCACCCACCTGTCCCCTTATGATTGTCTGTATTGGGTTTCTCTGGTGATTCAGATATGCATATCTTTGTCACAACTGGTTCCAGCTGTCGGCATTGGATTGGATCCCTTTTGCAGAGAGGCCTGGTCTGCGTGCCCAGGGTCCTCATTAAGGGAATTCCCGTAAGGAATCTTGGGAGTGAGTCATAGTGGGGCATGCCAGCTCAGGGCTGCTGGAACATACTTCCAGGTGGCAGGAGAATCACTCGGGTGTACAACATGTGGTCTCCCCCTTCAGTGTTGCTTCTTGGTTCCCTTCCCAGCTTCATTCTGGGGGGATGAGGGTCATCGGCAGGCAGGCGGGTCAGCCAGTGTTATGGGATCCAACCCACATGCATCGCCAGTGCACCTATATGCTGTAAATTAATAAAAGTTGTGGCCAATTTTCACTCCAGCTTTGTTTGAGCCTGTTTGTCACCTCAGCCTCTCCCCCTTCCCCGTCTTCAGTGGTAGGCAGCAAATATGTCTTCTCTGTTGTTTTTCACTGTTAGAGCTACAGAATCTGATTTTTACTGTGAGCTAAAGCAAAAGCAAAATGCCTCAGAGAAAAGTATTGTTGCATGCTTCCACAGGTCCAGTAACCTGTCAGAATAATTATGGCAGTGGAAAAATCTTTTGATCTGGTGATGAATCACTCCAACAGTCTAATAATGATAATGATAATGATAATAATAATAATGATAGATTTAAATGCCGCCCTTCAGTACAACACCCATTCAGAGAAGTTTACAAAGTATGTTATTATTATCCCCACAACAATAATCACCCTGTGAGGTGGGTGAGGCTGAGGGAGCTCCTAGAAGCAGTGACTGACCCAAGGTCACCCAGCTGGCTTCAAGTGGAGGAGTGGGGAATCAAACCTGATTCTCTAGATTAGAGTCCCGTGCTCTTATCCAGAACACCAAACTGGCTCTTAAAGATTCAAAAGCATAAACAAAGAGAATGAATATTAGAAATATAGTTTTTAATAAAGGGAATCACAGTTTGGTGGAATTGGTTATGAATGGATGAGAGTTATGCCAGGTACCAAGAATAACAGCAAGTTACCCCAGTTGAGTGGAGAAACAGGGGAGATGATGCCATGATGTAAAAGCCCTTGAACTACATAAAACAACTTGGCTAGACGATTATGTTCAGATGCAGTAGTGGCTGAGAAATATTGCCTTTCTGCCAACATCACTGCCATAAAATAGGCTGTAATATGGGCTTTGTGCTGTGTTCGATCAGTCTCACTCTTTAGTGTTCCATTAGCTGAGTTCTAGCCATTATCCAGCCTGTTTTATTGCCATCAGTTCCTCAGTAAAGTGCTATTGGACTCGAATTTTGTGCATCTATTCATTCCTTTTTAACCTACTTTTCAAGGTTGTTGTGAAGATAAAATATAGAGAGCCATGCTCTGAGAGGTGGCGGTGGGAATGGGATAGATGGTTGAAGTCGTTCAGTAGACCTGAGAAGAGAGAATGTAAATACTGCTGCAGTCATATATTAGAGGATTCTTGGGTGACAGTTGAGTGCTGGTTTAAAGTGTTCATGTAGGCCTAGGAAGACCCAAGTTCAGATCTCTGCTTGCCTTGAAACACACTCATTTTCTTTCTGCTTAAGCTACTTAATAGGGAAGTGGGTATGAGAATAAAATGTAGGGGAAATCATGAACCCTGTGCTCTTTTGAAGAAGAAAAAAATAACTTTTCATGACTGTTTTGTTAGTAACACCTTCTCCTTTCTGTGGATTTCCTTGTTTATTGCCTTAGAACTTTTACGTGGACAGTTTGTTCAACTGTTACTCTTTCCTAATACAATTTCTTTTGGGGTCTGGAATAACTGTTTGTGTGGCAGTGCAGGAGCTTTTGCTTGAGCTGCTGTAGAGTTTTTTCCAGAGGTGGCAACAGTGGAAATCTGAGGGGCAAATTAGGAATGAAAAGGTCACCCATTCTAGTGCTTCTTTTAAATGCGTATCAACCTTCTTTTGTCTTCCCTGAAGCCCTCTTAACATGAGCCTAGCTACTCTTGCACTGGCCAGTTCCATTCTTAAGAAATGTTTAAGAATAGCATTGCAATTAATTGGTCTTAGAAGTCTGTTCTCTCATAGGTTCTCCTCCTGAAGGTCTCCAGAATTAGGGTTGCCTGGTCCCCTTAGCCTCCTGGCATGAGGGAGGAGGAACTGGGGCTTCTACATGATGCTGGTGTGCTTCTTGCATGTGCACATGGCCCACACCAGCGAGATGACATCACTTCTGGAAGTGACATCATTGCACAAGGCAGGGAGTGTGTGCCTGCTTTGCAGTGGGCCATTTTGGACCCCAAACTGGCCCAATTCGGCCTGCTTGGGGCCTAAATTGGCTTGCTGCAAAGTGCAAGAGTGCTCTCAGGGTGGCACGATGATATCAGTTGTGATGTTGTGCTGATGCTCAGAGGCCTGTTCTCTGCCTTTCTACCCTGTTAGCCAGGTAAGTGGTGGCAGGGAGTGAAAGGTGGGAGTGGGGGATTTCCTGCTCCCACCAGGGGAATAGGAACCCTATGATAATTAAATGCTAAAATTTAGCCTTAATTTTTCTCAAAGTTGACTTTCCTGTTTGCCATTTTTTTTTTAGAAATGTTACTTAGGGTTTTTTTTGTAAACTATGATAAATTAGCAAAGGTTTAAGTGGAAAGCACGTGTTATGTACCATACAAGGTAAATAGTTCTTTAAAACAGAACACAATTCTCAGGTATTCGAAGTGTAACTTGTTGAGAAACTTGAACATAGAGTGTATGTAGAAAGTAGGCAAGGATGTCCTTAGTGTATCAAGACAAGTTCAGATTTGCTTTTTGTTCTTTCTTGTAATATTGACAAAATTGATGAAGCCAAGATCTCTTTCTTACAGTACCTTTAAAACCTGATTTGGCTTCGCTAAGGTTTTATACACCTTAAGGATAAAACACAACAACAACAAATCAGAGCAGAACAGGGTTTGGAGAACTCTGATTAAAACTTCATTAACTGTGGGAGGACAGTATTTTGTCTTTAAGGTGTGTAAGACCTTTAAAAATATCTGTTTGCCTTCAGAAGTCAAGGCAGGTTAAACAGTTTATGTGAAAGGGACCAGCAGCATACTCACAGTGCAAAATCTTCATTATTGCATTTTGCATTTTTAATTATTTCCACATAATTAAAAAGTGTCATTGCATGTTTTTATCTAAATGTGCCAAAAGCGAATGCATAATTGTTGCTAGAGATGAGTGTTAAGATTTTGTAGTTTGCATGTGGGTTTGTATACTAGTTTGCATGCTGGTTTTTATACTAGTTCACTGATCATTTAGAAGAAAAATATTTCTGCTTCTGTTAAATTAATTAGTAGGTGCAAATTTTCCATTGGTTCAAATTGGAGGTAAGGAAAAATGGCTTAAATGTGCATGGTTTCTGCAGGAAATGTTTTCTGTCATCTCCTCTCCCTAAAACCAAAACCATAGTTATACTCCATCCCTATGCTGCTCAAACACTGAAGGAATGATAATTTGCGCTAATAGATTTTGTGGTGGATTTGAATGGGACACACACAGTATTGAGTCGGCTGAAAGTAGAAATCTGCAGTGAGAAAACAGGGATAATGTTAAAAATAAATCAAAACATGGGACAATTATTTAAGGGAAAGTCTGTGGTTAAGACTCTGGTGCACGTATTTGTTTTTCTTCCATTTTATATCCCTTAATGTCATGCCCCGTGTCTTAGAATTTATTGAAGTGTATGAAGATGTAAAAAGGTAAAGGTAGTCCCCTGTGCAAGCACCAAATCATTACTGACCCATGGGGGGATGCTGCATTATGGGTTTTTTTTGCAGACATTTTACGGGGTGGTTTGCCATTGCCTTCCCCAGTCATCTACACTTTACCTCCAGGAAACTGGGTACTCATGAAGATGTAATTCTCAATTAATACACTGTCAGACTTATACTGAGTGTTCTCTCTCTTTCTCTGAGTCTGTTTGTATGTAATTTAATATGCTGCATAATCTTCTAGCAACTGGAAATAGCTCTTGTATGTGTTGAAAGTTTAGTAGGATTTATTTCTGAGAAGCTTGCTGTGAGTGCATGGCATTCATGCTTGTCTTCTAATTGTTAGGGAAGATATATTTTACAAGTTCTCTTGGAGAAAAGTATTACTTTATCATAGCCCAATGAAACAGTTTTCCAGCTAATACAATTTCTCTCCTTTTTTTTAACCTGGGATTATTCTAAATTTTACACTCAAGCCATCAATCTAACAGCAGCTATCTGGAGTATCTGTGTGTAAGGATATATGAACTAAGGCGCGAATGCCACACTGACATTAGAAAAGGAATTGAACAGGGCATCTCTCCAGCCAGCTAGGTTCAATTATGTGAATTTTCTGGAAAAATGATAATAGGGTCGGCTGATTTATCCTGTTTAATTTGACTTGTGTTTAGAAAACAAAATTTTGTAAGTATCCCATTCTTAATTTTATGTCCCACTCCCAACAGCAACAAATATTTGAAGCAAAATAATTAATATGGAGAAACCATCACATGTAGTTTAAAGGATACAACACAGAAGCACTGAAAACTGATATATTAGTTTTAGCTCACTTAAAGAAGTGTGTATGATATGGCTTGGATATGGATGTCCATTCATCTGTTTCAATAGAATTTAACTCTCTTCTATGGAAGTCACTTGGCACCTCAGTTTCACTGCCACTCTAGTGACATCAGTTGCATTACTTGTTAGTTCCGTATGATTTGATGAGTACAATGTCTTGCCCATCATGTGAGAGGCAACAAAAAAATAAGAATTTTAGATTTGGCTTTTATTTGACCTGCACAATCCATCAAATAAATTCAGACCTTGATTTTTACTTGAATTATTTTACGTATTTGAGGTTTTATCTCCTGCCCAATTTTCTTACTAATAAAACGTACATGCACTTTCATGCAATTATACCCTAGGGATAATAATCTGGAAAAAATGACTGTTTCCAAACTGCTAGTCCTGCCTGATATTTAGGGTTACCAATCCCCCTCCGCTCCCACCCTTCACCCTGTGACCCTGCTTACCTGGCCAGTGGGGGGGGAGGGAACATGCCTCCTGGGTCTTACCCCTGGCAGCATGGTGCACTCTCGAGCGATTCAGTGTGCTCCTGTGTACTGCAGCGGTCAAATTCAGGCCCAATTCAGCCTGGTCAACAATGGTATCTGTTTTTTAAATTTTATGAAACAGTGAATCTTGAGAAATGGACATTTTCCCATGGAAAAATAAAGCATTAGAAAACTTTCCATTTGAACAATTTTTCTGCACCACATCTCTGACTAGGGAACAAGACAGAAGGGAGTGATGCTGCTGCTGTCAGAAGTTGCCTCGGTATTGCTTTCAGAGTTGGCAAAGCGCAGCATGTCTTTTGGCTACAGTGCTCAAACTTAAACCCTTGTTGATAGAACAAAAGTGGCTCTCTTTGCTGTGGAACGTTCTCACTAAGTCTCTTCCTCCCACCAAATACACCACCAATCTTACGTCACTCCTTGGGTTCCATGCATTCTACCACTGAGCTGGAAATGTAGAGAATTCCATGCATTTTTAAATGTGTTAATTACAGATATCACTTGATAATCAGTGTGAAGACTGTTATGACTGATCTTCACCTCTGTGTTAAGCATAAGGTACAGTCCTTCTGTCTTTTCCTCCCAAGCTTTTCTGATAAAGTAAGGATAGGCAAGCATAGAGAAGAGTCTCTGCCGCAATCTAGCCTGGTGTTACTCTCTTAACCACATGGCTGTCATGAAACGTAGCTTAAATTAAATGAGTGTGTTGAAGCTTAGCCCCAGTATTCTTATTTTGAAAATTAAGTTCTTTCTGGAAGGGAAGTGGAATGGAAATGAAGGATTACAAAGTATAAGCAAGAGGGTTTCTTCTTTTGCTGGTGTGTCCACAAGCTAGTTGGAATGGCAGTAAAGAAAGGGTACAATGTGTGTTTTACAAAAGTATTTGCACTCCTGCTTAATTTAAAGTGAATTCTTTGTAATTTTTCCTACAGACATATATTTAAGAGCATTCATTCAAAGTGCCATAAAATGCAGCTTGAGTTTGTGTCTGCATAGCAGTGCTTTCCTTTGCAATCTGAATAGCAGTCTTGCTTTCCTCTTCAGCCTTCCTCTACCCCTACTGTTGACCAAGGTGGAAAAAAATACTAATTATTTAATTAAGTTCCACTGTCAGGTTTATAAAATTTTTATAAGTGTCCTCCCAACCCAGTGTAAAGTAAATCCAAGTTTTAAAAAACTAACCGAAGTCTGCACTCTCTGAAACTGAATTATGACCTTCTCTTAACTATATAGAATTAAAATCTGCACTTCTGTGCAAGGGTGTGTACCAGAAAATACCTGATTACTGAGTTTTAACAATGTCATGCATTGTGCTTTTATTATTGTGGCCTTCCATAGTATCCCATCATTCAAAGACACCCAGGTTCAAATCTTGGCTCTTCAATGAAAGGTTGCTTGGTGACCTTGGCCTAGTCACGCATTCTCATCTTAACCTTACTCACAGGATGATTGTGAGAATAACATGGAGGAGAGGAGAATGATGTAAGCAGCATTAGGGTCTTCATTGGGGCAAAAGGTAGAGTATAAATAAATAAAGTAAATAAAATTCATTTTGTTCAGTGGGACTTAAGCAAAGGACTCCAGTTTTACCCTTCAGATAACAAACTAAATATTTTTATGCGTGTTCAGAGAACCACAAGATAAATCTGAGAACCACAAGATAATCTGTCTCTTAGGGACCTTACAATGGAAAAGGTATATAGGCTGCTCCTAGACTGTATTTGTTTTATTTATTTGAAATACTTGAATTCTACTCTCCTTAAAAATAAGGAGGCTCACAAAGAGGTCAGGAATGCTCCTACTCCCCTGGCTTTGGCAAACCACAAAACCAAATTATTCAGGAGTGCTTTCATACACAGGAAATAAAGCTGTACTGTAAAGAAGTGGTTCAGAGAGATGCTTCAATAAAGGCGGTTACTCTTTATTACATTATGTCAAACTGCTTGTTTTTTCCTACATTGTTTTTAAATTTCTGCAATCTATACTCTATTGCATTTTTATTAAATATCTCAGCTCTTGATTGTATTGAATTACACTCTGTAATCTGCCTTGAGTCTCACTGAGAAAGGCGGGCAAATGATAGACAAATAATAGACAAATAAATAATAATAAAAACAAAATAAAATAGTCAACAAATAATAGACAAATAAATAAATAATAATAAAAACAAAATAAAATAGTCAACAACAGATACAGCACGTGTGGTGTAAAGTCAGACTAGGACTTCAGAGATTCAGACTGAAATCTCTTATCAGCTAGTGCAGCTCACTCACTGATTTTGGTTGGTCCATTCTTTCTTAGCATAACTCTCTTTACAGGATAAAATGGGAGGTGGGGAGAACCTTGAGATCCTTGAAGGATAGAAAAAGTCTTGTGTTATTACAACAGAAAGAAACCTAATGTCTAACTGCTCTAGCAATAAGTCAATTATTAATGTTCCTTTTGTTGCAAACTAATATGCTTTCTTTTATTGTAACATTCATATTAACTGGCTGCTTGTTCAGGACATAGATGAATTGCAAACTGGGAAATGATTTAAATCAACTCCCTGTATATATCATTACATAATGTTTGGGAGACAGGAACCAGAAAGATAACTTCTGAAGGTTACTTCATTTGTTTCTCTACCTTGTGGACAATTGGTCTGAAGAGATAAGAGTATCTTGATTATTATAACAAAGAAAAAATATTTTAGATACAGGTTTTAAAGTTCTGGTCTATTCATACTTGTCTGTATTTGTACATCTTACACAGCATCAAATATTATATATTTCATGATAAAGTTTTAGGAAATGTGGTTGTTACATATAGAATACGCTGTTAGAGCTTTGGTATACAGTTGGTAAACATAAGGAGACTCAAATGTAATGTTATAAATACTTTGAAATTCCATTGCTTTCAGTAGGGAAAAATGTGAACTCCTCTCTTTTTAAATATTTAGAATGCAGTTAGTGCCAATTCAAAGCAAGCATCTATGGATTCACTGAAGGGGGGGATTGTTAGGTAAACATTTGATAGATGTGAAGGATCAGTATAACAGTAAAGTAAATATATATGAGTTATTTGAACACTGAGATTTCATGTGTTGGGTATGTTGACCTATGTGCTCTTGGCTACTGAAACATTTGAATTTTGGTGTGCCTAGTTTTACATTAATTGTTGGTATGTAAAATATTACTTTGTTTATTTGCAACATGCAAACTGCATTAAATTATGCTTTTGCGCTTTTGATTACAATTTTGTTTTAAGTTTTTAGTAGAGGAGGGCATGAACCAAGATACGAACCAAAGTTCGTCATTAACCAGGCTGGTTCATTGTTTGCAAATCAGCAGTTTGTGGGAGCTCATTTCTCACAAATGGTGACAAATTTTAGCCTGGTTTGTTCAGGTTGTATTTTGATTCATCACTGCAGACAGCATGGCGCCGATCAATCAGTTTCCTAGGCGATGAGGAGGATGGGCTCTATGCAGACCTTCTCTGGTGGTCCTAGGAGTGGGGCAGTCCATATTTTTGGATATAGCTCCTCCTCTCCAAAGGCAGGGTCAGTCCGCTGATTTTGATCCTGGAGGGGAAGGGCTTGTCCCTGGAATCACCAGTCTTTCTGGCCCTGCCATCCGAGCAGGATGTCTTCAGCAAGGCTCTGTAGAGCACAGCGATCCTAGTGAAGAAGAAACTGCCAGAGATGAGCCGAGTGTGGTGGCGCGCACCTATAATCCCAGTACTCAGGGAGGCCGAGACCACAGGCAGAGCAGAGCTTGCACGGTAAGGGAAAGGCCCTACCGCCCTACCCACCCCTGTTTAGTAAGGCCTTTAGTACCTCCTCTCCTCCGGGATCACCCCAAAATGACATTTTCACAAACTGAATGGACCAGTTTGCAAACCGGGGCAAGTTTGTGAAAGTTCGTGGTTAATGAAACGCAACGAATTCGGAATTTTCCCAGTTCGTACCCATCTATAGTCTTTAGTCTTTTTGGTTTTAGATTATCACATTAAAATACAATGATTTAGAGTGTACATCAATGTATCATATTTATTACAGCCTTTTTACATTCAACTGTGCTGTTTAATAACTTTTGTTTGTGAACAAACTCCCTGCAAAGACATTTCAGAAATAAAATATAGTAAACTTCATAGCAGCTTTGAACATACATTTGCAAAATCCCAAGCAAGAATTTCCATTTTCTGGTATTAATTCAAGTGTGAAGTTGTAAGGAAAAATAGAATTTTAGAAGAAAACTAGACCTCAGATCAAATGCCCTACTGTATGTTCTGAACTGAAATTTGGTAGCCTACGATACTTAAATTTGTACAATGTTTTGTACGAGAATATACTGGACAGTGGACTCCTCTGAAGAGGAGTATGTTAAGCTGAATCAATCATAGTTCTTTAATCTTTACAGTTGTTTCAGAAAACTGCTGTGTCTCCCTGAAGGCTTATTGTGTAATTTTTCAAGTCATATAGAAGGGGATGTTGCTTTGCAAAAAGTATAGTGGTCTCTGGACAGACTTGCTGATTTTTAGTGCTGTGACAATGACTTGTACTCCTTGAATCCAAAGTTCTTGGCTGCATTTCAAGATAACCCAATAGGGCTCATTAAATATTTGAAAAGATTGGCTTGGGTTCAGACTAAATTCTCCTCCCCCTTCCCACTGAATCCCAGTGTCCCTTATGAAATGCTGCACTTGTTCAATAGAGGGACCCTGAGGAACAGCATGAGGCAGGTCTGCAGTGGGAAATTTCATCTGAAATTTTCAGTTTAGTCTGGATCTCACTATTTCAATCATGATAATCTAACTAGCTGTTTCTTCATCACAGGGATTTTTGAATTTCAAGAGAGAAGTACTTAGTAGACATTTCTATATTCTGTGAGTTGCTTACTTTGATGGGTCTTGCCATTGTCCTATGGAAGAGAGTCTGGTACAACACTAGAAATTTAACATGCCAAGTATAAGACTTAAGAACAATAATCTCTAGGCAGTGTTCCTGAATACTGTTTCAATGATATTTTAAATATAATCTTGTGCTTATTAATTCTATTGCTTAAAACTGATTTGGACTTTTGTAGTAACTTCATTGCCACATTTCACTAAACTGCCATGAGAGGAGTTATGACAATTTTTTTCTGTTTAAACATGAACATACACATTAATAAAGTTAGATGTTCTCTATTTCCCTCTTTGTTTTTGTTTTTTGCATGGTCTTTCTCTCAGCTTCACTTGCCAATATAAATAAATACACATTTTAAGATTGGTGTGATCATTTGAGTAGTCAGCTAGCAACTTCATAATATATCCTGGGTGTGCAGCACACCAGATGCTTCATTTGGAAAGTTCTCTATTAACAAGTCTCTTCATTCTATACTTAAAGCATCATCACCAAATCTTTCATGAATAATTCCGAAGTGCCAAGGACCCACTGATCCAGTGGACACTGGTATTTTATATTTTTCAGGAACACATTGGAGCTGATGCGATCCTGCCAACTACTTCTGCGTTTTCTGGGACGTTGAAAGAACTGTCAACCCTACATTTTAAACTGACTTTAAAAATAAATAAATAAATAAAACTGCCCTGCAAATGGCAAAACTAGTGAGCACTATTAACCAAGAGTTCGTTAGATTTTACAGATGAGAGTATTTTTGATACCACCAATGCTGTCTTTCCCATTAATATATTGATATTGAACGTCTTAAATTATATTCTAGAATTAATTGAAATAGAGATGAATTGTTTATGTATAGTATGCATTTGAAAACTACTATTTACACAATTGCTGTAGTGAAATTGAGAATTTCATAATTTCATACTGGCTACAAACCGTGATATGTAGTCTAGAAAAAATTAATCTAAGTTCCACTAATTTAAAAAAAACCCCAAAACTTTCTTTATAATGTGAAGTTTTCCTTGTTACTGCAGACTGACAGTCATTCTTCTGAAATTTAGGTATACTTGCTGTGTAATAGTATGGTTCATAAGTTTGCTTTTGAAATGGTTGCATTTTGGCCAATCTTTCCAACAGGTGGGGTGAAGTAAGCTCTTTCGGTGAGAGATTCCAGAAGGGGCATCATTTCCCTGCTTCCACCTGTTTTGGTATTGGTTTAAATAATGAGTAGTCTGGGTACATAAAACTAATTTGATTATTAAATCAAGTGCAGTGATATCTAAGGCTGGTACTGATTTTTTAAAAAGGTGTCAGACCTCTTGCCTTGGTTCTTTAAGTTTGGTCATGCTGTCTTAATTAAGTAGCATGCACCTCAGTTGTTCCTCATTCCATTAATCGTTATGTTGGGGAAAAGAAAATTGCATACTCAGTTAAATTGTCTTGCTTGAAAGTATATAGTTTGGATAGATTATACTATGCTAGGTGAATTAATTTTATGCCTTACATTAAGGAAGAGGAGTATTCATGTATTCATTTCTGGTGTTAAAACATTAGACCAAATAGGAAACGAATACTTCTTTCAGGAATCTAAAGGAACGGTTATGGAACAGAATTAGTTGTTTTATCATCCCTTCCTTAAATGAAACATGGCTCACAAAAACTAGGTTTATGCATAGTTATGTTTTTTTAAGAAATTGATTTTGTTGTTGATTTGTGTTGCTTCATTTTCTGAGCTCCTCCTATACCTAGAAATAATGTGTTGTGAAAAACTTAGAGTGTAAGCTCTTTGGGCAGGCAAGGCATGTTTTAGCCCTGTGTTCCAGTTCTTATCACTGAGTGTATCTGTTTTGAAGAATACTTGTCCCCCTCCCACTTTCCACTTGATTTGTACCACACAGAGTAAAAAATTTAACAGCTGCTTGGCAGCAGAATCAATACCTTATGGCTGACATTTTTTTCAATTTCAATAGTTTGTACCTCAAAAGAAAATTCTTAAAATTAAAGAATGTGGTAAAATTCACATTAAGTAAAATGTGAATATTAATTTTCAGTGTAAATTTTGCAGCGTTCCTAAATATTTGCCTAATAAAAATGTACCCTATTCTTTGATTGTATTTTCTTAATGATCTGTTTCACACCACACACACATACATTCTTGTTCAAATTAAATAAAATTTATTTTAGTCACTGTGCTAGTGAGAAATACATTGAAACAAGAAACACATTTATTTCCCTGTTGTAACTATTTTAAATATTGTTTTGAGATTAAATGTATTCATTAGTAGGTATATTTTACTCTCAGTGGTTCCAGTGCGTCTTAGGTTAGCTTCATGATAATAGGTGCCAACCATGGTCTTAACCCGTTATTGGAGTGTGTGGTTGTGGGTCCTTGGAGAGTCCTAAAAATACACCTACACAGTCACTTAGCAAATATTTAGTAATGCGGTAGTGGAAATACATGGTATTATGATAGGTCTCTATTAGTAGCAGAAAGTAAGCTGCTGTACCCCTATGTCTATTTGCTGTGGCTGCAAAGCCTAAAGTCATAGGATTTACCAGTAGCTGAAAATTAGATCTATCAAGCTGGAGCAATGTTCTGTTCAGTATTTTCTGTCTTGATATGCCAGTTATGCAAGCTATCAATTGCATAGCACAAACCCTGTTAAAAAGGAAGCTACATGATCCGTATCTAGCTTTCACTACACTCTGAGAAGGTAAGGGTATGTTTAGTTGACTATGCAAAGTGGAAACACAGGTGATGCATGAGCAACGAAATTAACCAGTTCTTAGTCCAATTGGCTTTAATTGAAGTAAATCTTTGAATCTGCTGCTGCAACAATTTGTGAAAATTATTTACAAAGTTGGGTGCAAATATTGTCTAACTTACTTTTTAATGTAGCGGAGCACTAGTTATTAGATCATTGAAATATAGTTTTTGCTCAAATGCAAGATAAGTTATTTTCCCAGGTATACCATAAAAAGTGCATTGTCTTAAATTCACATATAAGTCACAGTTATGTCTAATAACAATAACACTTTTGAGTGTATATAACATTTTTGAGGCCATTGTCTTATGGTCATGGTTGTCTTCATTTCGAACAGGTTTAATTCAGTATTTAATTATATGTATATATAAACATTTCTGCTACTTTTAAAAATGCTTAGAGGTTAGATGTCACAAGATTGAGAAATGAGTTCAATGAATTTAAGAGGAGAGAAGCTTTAAGGCCTGGCCCACTCCAGCAGCAACCTTTTCTCTCTTATTTATCTTCTCCCTCAACCCCCAGCAAACTGTTTTGAATCTTTGGAACATTTGAAAACTGTTTTTGTGATACGATAAATGATGTTTTTTAAAGCAAATTTTGCTTAACTGGAAAGGCTCCTACCAGGGAAACTTGGGGGAGAAATACCAGGAGGAGTTCAGTGGGGAAGGGTGAGAAAGTTACTGAGAGAACTGTCATGCCCTGGACTTCTTATCAGGAGCTAGAGGACTGAAGGGGAATGTGGCACTGAGAGTGTGAAAGACAAGCTGGTGAGGAGGATGATACCTCAGCTGGACTCTGTGTAATCACAGAGACTTAGTTGTGCAAATGCATATTTCAGCTGGGGTGGTGGGGCAGACAAGTATTTATAAAAGAACCAGCTCCAAGGAGAGAGATTGAGGATAAAGGAAAAAAGTAGTGAGGGGTGTATAGCAAGAACATACTTTTCTTTGTCTCAGAGCTTGAACACAGTCATGTACCTCAAGTTTAGACCTGAGCATAGTAGTGAAGCAGGCCTAGGGGTTATGGGTTGGTTGAAAACCCTAAATTTGTGAGCTTTCTGTCATATGTTTTGAATATAGGGGTTTGAAATACTGACACTTACCTTGGATGTTGGATATACAGCATGATCCTCCTGATTTTTATTCAAGAAGGAAGACCGGGTTTCAGTGCCCCACAGACGCTGGTAATCCTGACTTTGGTTCTGGAGTGTCCTCAAAAAGTCACAAGTCAAGCTTTCTGAAAGAAGTTTTTTTTTCTTGTTGACATACAGTAAGATAATGCTTAGTAACTTTCAATTCATCTTAAGGTTTTCTTGGTTTGTTTATAATTGATTCCTGCCTCTAACTGACTTGAATGTATTTATTTTAACATATCTAGAGAATTAACTTGACTTGGAATCTTATATTATGAAAGTTAACTGGCTAAGGCACATTTTTAAAAAATAAATTTGAATGTCACTAAACATTAATTAAATTAAATGTATGCATTGATGTCAGTATTGAAGTCATTTTGAAAACTGATGTCTAGAACAGAGAACTTCAGCTGACCAGAAGTTCATGAAGTCAGCACTATGGCTTAGGTTCACCAGACATGTCTACTGGTGGAAGGGATTTCAGGGATTTATCACTGCAGCTGGAAACGCTTGCTAAAATGCTGCTGTTAAGGGAAAGGGGAGGGCGCAAAAAGTCTGCAGCAGGCTGGGGAAATGATGAAAAATACCTTCTTCCCATCAGTGGAAATCTGCTGTCTCCAGATTAGTTTATTTATAAACTATTTATTTGGTTAGTTTATGTATAACCTTTTAACTGTAAAAACATCCCCAAGATTAGTATACTCGGAACTATTAACTGATTAGATATAGCATATAAACTTCTCTGTTTGGTATTGTATATATATATAACTTTAATCATAGACCCTCATATATCTGTTTTATTTAGTTTTTATTACCTTTGTAGAGTTAAGCAGCTGGTCAGGAAAAGTACAAATATGTCTTTAATCCTAGCAGTTCATTATTGCTGAAGAAATAATACATTATTATTTTTTATTATAGCCAAGTTTAGTCTTAGCTTTGGTTTGAGAAATTAATGAGCATTATCAAGATGTATTCCAAGTGCACTAGTTTGCTTTATAAGGTAAACAATGATTGGGGACTAGAAATGGGCACAAACCAAAATATGAACCAAAGTTCATCATGAACCGGGGCGGTTCGTGGTTCACGAACTGGTGGTCCATCAGAGCCCATTTCTGATGAACCACCGCAAACTTTAGGCCGGTTTGTTTTTTGTTTTGTCATTGCAGACAGCCTGGCACCATCAATCAATTTCCTAGGCAACTGGAGATGGGCTTTCTGCAGTAGAGGTATTCCCCCGGCCACTTTTCAGCTGATAGGAGGCATTTGAAAGCAGCAACACTTTTCTTGTCTGCAAGAAAAGTGTTGCTGCTTTCAAAGGGCCTGCCCCTTTTTTCAGTGGAGAGGAGGGGAATCCCGCTCCCTTCAGCTGAGGTCCTTTTTTACTGGAACTTATTAATTCTGCTTCCCATGTTTGCAGAAGTTTGCTTATTCCTTGCTGGCTTTAAAAGCCAGGAAAGGGTTAAATGGCTGGTTTTTTCTTTCCTCCTTGGGGGTATGCACACTCTCTTTTTTTCCCCAAAGGCAAGAGAGGGTTGTAACATTGTAATGTTACTGTACATTTCTCCTGGCTTTAAAAGCCAGGAAAGCATTAAATGGCTCCTTTTCCCTCCCTCCCAGGCATGTTTCAGGCTTTGAAAAAGAGAGAGAAAAACAAGCGTTTTGCACAGTCCTTTGGAAACAAAGTGACAGGGAAGCTGCTGTTTCATCTCTTCCCAGCTTCCCTGCTACTTTGTTTCCAAAGGGCTGTGCCAAAGGCAGGTCTCTCTACTCAGTCTCCGCACTAGAATTTGGAAGCAGCAATGTGATTGTGTGTGCACGAGTGTATGCACACACACACACACACACACAACTTAATAGCCAATTCAGAATACTAATAGAAAAGGCATTTTTTAAGCATTTGCTAATGACATTCACAACTTGCAACCAACTTCAACCATCCTCATGTCTATGCAATTTTAATTCAATAAAGTGTCTCAGGTATTACAAGAATTTATTTTCTACCCTCATTTTTTATTTTTTTCCTATTCTGATAACAAAAATTAAAGATACATGTGGATGTAGCACAGGGTGCAACACTTTGCAACTCTTTCTCAACCTCTTTTCTTAAATAAAATGTATTTATACTTTTTAATAAAATAAATATGACAATGGGACAAATTATATAATTCATATCCAATTTAGAGCTCTACATTGTTCAGTCTTGTGAGACTTTTCCTCTGTCACTGAACCTTGGTAAAAAATTTATCAGATCTATATGAGATAAACTTTGAGAGACTTCAGCTATGCGAGCACAATGAAATATGAGAAGTCTAGATGTCTGATCTTTACCAGCAGAATAAGCAGGTAACTTATTTGAGTCAACAGAGTCATTCTCTATTTTCAATAAAGGCATAGCTCTTCTTTCTTAAGGCAAGAACTCAACCAGTATACACAGATGCATGCATTTTTCTGTGATGCTTATTATCACAGAAAAAATGCATGCAATGGAAATCAGATCTTGTACCATCTCTAAAACTTAGCCAAATACATTAATTTTAAGGCAAATCATGTTTTAGCTGAATGGCAGAATGCTACACAATGTTTTGAATGCCCTATACACAAATAGAGATATCTTACCTAAAATCTTTTCTTACTGAAATCCACCAACAGAAGCCTGATTTAGCCCTTTATGTGACACTTTGGCATGCAAATTATTAACATTCAATGGTTGAATGGTTGAATTTTCTAAACTGATAGTTTTGCTCAAGTTATCCTCTTCCCTCCTCTTCAAATGGAGATTGGATTCTCCCCCCCCCCCTTGGTCCTTGATAGACTTTAAAGGTCTACATTTCTTGTTATGTGCATTGTCCTTGGCCGTATGTTATTTCTCCCCCTAATTTCTTGCTGAATTAATTAGTGGTTTGCAACCTTTTTGGTAGGGTGACCCAGAAGTTCAAATTTACTTTATAAGATATCACCCATTTTAAAAATAAAAACAAGCAGAGCAGCTCTAGATAGTATCCATATACTGTGCTTAAACCATTTAAACTATTCTAGTCAGTTTCAGCAATTAACAACTTTTCAGAAATTAAATCAGGTTTAAATGTCAGATTCTGAGCATGCACTAACAACAGTTGTGTGACCTTTGAGTACCTAACCTCAGAAGTGTTGAACGCACAATTGCAAAATTGGTGCATACACTTGTAATGTATTTTGATTTTAATTTTTGGAAAGGAGGAAGAATTTCACACTGAGGTATTTCAATTTGAAATACAATAGACTTTTTAAAGCTAAGAATTTTAATATTTTGAGTTTGTTGTAGAAATTCAGTGAGATTATTAAGTACATGGACTATTATGCCATGTTTGTTTACGAAGCTTCCGTCAAAAGTTTTTATTTTTACATTATTTGTTCTTAATACAGACTCCGGAGGATCATGTCCAGAGGCAGCAAATCTTTACCATCATTGTTAGGAGGAGGTAGGATCAGGGGAAGGCCTTGGCCTTTATGCCATTTGCTGGACCTCCAGGGCAACTAGTTAGCTGCTGTGTGAAAAGGTTGCTGGACTAAGTAGATCACTGGTCTGATCCACCAGGTCTCTTATGATAAGGTCATGTGTGATAAGAGTTTATGTTTTTAAGCTTTTAGAAGGCTTTGATATGTTCAAATCATGTTCAAAATTCCTTTTCAGCTTTGATGCATTTAAATGGTGTTCAAAATTTCTTTTAAGGTAGGTTATTATAATTACAGCATTTTTGTTTATTCTGTGTTAAAGATTCCATCATCCAGTCTGGTACAAACTGTCAGAGAATTTTTATACTCATACTGTTATTATTTAATTATTAATCTATTAAAAACTGGATATTAACCTAGTTTCCTGCTTTCTTTGGTTAATTTTAAAAGGTATTTTGTTAGGGTTTTTGACATGTTTATGAATATATCCATTATGACTATAATATTGGAGTATGTTTTAGTTTCTTTATAATGGCTTCTATAGCAAGGTTATAAGTACTTTAGCAGCTATCTGCTTATCTTATTGTCATAGCCAAATGGATCACTATTTGTTACAAATTTAGTCCAGAAGTACTACAGCATGAGTTTTTCCTACATCTTACTAAGTTGGCTGATATGAGGAAGATTGCTCCTTAATAAACTGTAGAACATTGATGACTTACTGAAAGACTTGGGGCGTCTTGATTTTTGAGCTAAGAATATAGGTATAATCTAAAACTTATTATTTAATGGAACAAAAGGGTGGGATGTAAGAGCTGAATTTGGCAAGAGAAGAATAGCAAAGGCAATGATTTTGCAAACTCTTATCAATAATGAAATTCCTAATATACTGAAAAAAGGCAGACTTCTTAGCATTGCCCGAATGCAAAGCAACAATTGGAAAGCTGTACAATTGGAAAGCTGCACTACATTAATTGTTGCACAGAAATTGTGACTAGCTTTTACTCATGAGATAAATATTTCAGCAGCATAGTATGTATCTAATTTTCAAATAGGCAACGTGTTTATTAAAAATATGCAATATTCATGACTTAGTAACACCACAAATCCTGTTTGTGTTAAACTTTAATAGATCAACTTAACTCAGTGACCTGGTAACGTACTCAAATTTACAGTGTGTATGCAAAATCCTGTAAGGGTTTAAAATACTTTTTATAGTATAGACTGATGGGATGCCTGTGTATAATAAATGTCCCAAGCTTAGGGTTGTCTACTTGGGTTGGGAAATTCCTGGAGATTTTTTTTTTTGGAGCCTGGAGAAGGGAAAGACCTCAGCAGGGTGGAATTTTGTAGAGTCTATCCTCCTAAGTAGCCATTTTCTCTAGGCAAACTGATCTCTGTCATCTGGATATCAGTTGGAATTCTGGGAGATATCCAGGCCCCACCTGGAGGTTGGAACCCTACCCAAACTAAATGTATGTTTTATCTGTTATAGTGCAGAGCAACTGTTTTAATTGCAGAAGAACTTTTAGTGCAGGATATTCAAGCTGTATCCAGTGAATATATCCTTATAGAAATAATTTCACAAAGCCAGCGATTATAGTTATGCAAGCAAGGGCTTGTGCATCTTCATTTGTAACTTCATAGATACTTTAAAAAAAATAAAACTTTCATATTCCTCTTTTCCTTCTAACTGTGGTGGTTCTAGGAGATTTTATTTTAATAAATATTACTTTACACATTGTTTCTGTTTGCTTTAATTTAGTCCAAATGTGTATAGCAAACTAATTACATGATACGAGGGCAAGAATTGTTACCCTATAAAGTCTTTTGCAACTGATGGTCCATACATCCTAATTTAGAAGTGATCACCGTAGTCATCTGTTTTTAATGTTCAAAATTGCTAGCACAATTCAGGAATTCATTTGTAAAGTGAAAAAGTATTTAAGTTTGGTCTGAAGCTATTTTTATTGTCTTCTACTTAGTTGTGTTTAACTTTAGTTACTAGAAATTGTCAAATGACTAGCAAGGAATAGATCCATGGTTCTGAATTTGTGCACTCATTTCAGTTATCCCTGTTCCCCCTTCATTGGTCTAATAAGCAGGAATTTAGATATACAAGTTTTATTGACATACGTGAAACTTAAGCATGTCGTCGCCTTTTGGATACGCAGTTATGATACAAGAATGCTGTTCATCTTTTAAATTTCCATTTAAATATTTTTGCTGTTGAGATATACCTACAGCAATAATGAAGTATCTCATGCTGGAATAATTTGATAGTCTTAAGATTTAAAGAAAATTTACTTTGTTTTATATGTTTGCTATAAACCTGTAGGTATTGAATATACCTTTGGTTTTTCTATAACAGTAAATTGCTTCTAAATATTTTGTGTGCATTTAAAGTATGAGTTCTGTTTCACTAATAATGTTACTTTGGTACTTGAGTCTATTGGGAACATTTTATTTTATTACTGAGATTCTGTTAAACTGGCTTTAATATGATGAAAGTGAAAATGCACAGCATATTCTCTTAACTACCTGCTTCACCAGCTCAAGTTGCCTACAATTTCTTTTTGCTTTGTTTCGAATTATATTCAAAGAACTTTTTGAAGCAGAGATTCAAATAGTTTCACTTTGTGTTTTTCTGTCCCCCACATCAACCCTTCTTGTCACTTGGCAAGCTACTTTGTGATGTTCATTGGAGTTGCAGAAATGAAGTTGCCACTATTTGTGCCTGATACATGGAGGGCATTATTAAGAGGGTAACATTCTGAAAGTAGCAGCTGTGATAGAATGTGGAGAGCAGGAGATTGTTTGCACAAACTGGAACTAAACAATTTACGATTATATAGGGGAAATTTGCAAAGAGTGCTTCAAAGATAAGCTTCCATGATGAACAGTAAAGCATTAGCATATTGTGATTCCTTCATCAAGGAAGCCTTTTGGTTCCCCTATATAGGTCATAACTAGCTTTCCTAAGGGAACACAAGGGTATGAACATGGCCATATTTATTCTATGATAAAAAGATCTTGTTAGATATGATAAAAGCCAAAACTCATATTAGATTTTTTACTATATAATCTACTTTTTATATTTGTAGTTAGTTAAACCAAATAAATATATTTGGTTTAGTATGATGGACAAATGATTGTAATTATTTGGAACAAATCAATAAATAGGCACTGTATATAGTGTAGAAAAATCTTGAGTTCTATAAAACATGTCCCATTGCTCCTTGGATTCAGAATCATTACCAGAAATTAAATAAAGATAAGTGGACAACCAACAAGAGCGTGTTGGGGGTGAACCTCCTTTCCCCTCCCACACTATTTCCTATTTTCCTTCCCCATCAGCCACTGTAATCTCTCCTTTTCCTGCTTCCTTCTCTCTTTCTTATCACTAGCCAACTTACCTTTATCTTCCTCTGTCTTCTGCTTTCCCTCTTCTCCCAAAAGAAATTTCTCGTGTACAATCAATGTCTCCTTCCAATAATATTATAAACAATCTATTTATTAATTATTGGCAAATTAATATCACGACTCATACCACATATTACAGTGCAAAATAGCTACAATTTCATAGGCGTTATATATACTCCAAATTAATCAATTAAAGTGTCCTGTGCTCCAAATCCTATGGTTCATACTACTTAAAGTGCAATTGTTTTAAGCATCGTTTGACACAAAATTTCATATATGGAGTCAATTTCGCCTTATATCTCAGTTCAATATGGGTACGGTCCAAAAGTATCCCAGACACTGTGAAGGTCACAGATCATACGTAGACCTTGGTTATATTCTTATGGTAAACATAGAAGATTCTGTGACCATGATTTTTCTAACGGACGGTCCAGATTCCCATCAAGTCCGTTTCCAAGGTTCTTTCTCAAAGAACACAGATGTCAGACTTTACAAGTATGCTTCTTCATGTCAGTTACCAATTCATTGCTCTCTCTCATGATTTGATTGATTAATTTGGAGTATATATAACGCCTATGAAACTGTAGCTATTTTGCACTGTAATATGTGGTATGAGTTGTGATATTAATTTGCCAATAATTAATAAATAGATTGTTTATAATATTATTGGAAGGAGACATTGATTGTACACGGGAAATTTCTTTTGTGAACTGTATTTACCGTGTTGCTCTATAATTGTTTATTCCCTCTTCTCCCGGCAGCCTTTAGCTGGAAACTCTATGGCCTAGTTGCATGGTGAGGAACTTACAAGGACTTTGGGAGGGGACCTCACTTTCTCTTGTATCCCATTATCCACGCTGTTTCCTCTTTCCCTCCTCCGCTGATAGGGCATTTGTTTCTTAAAGATACAGGTGCTCTTCCTGTTACTGGGGAAGGGGAGTTGATTTCATTTTTTTTGCTACAAACCTGGGGCTTTTGTTTAGGTTTGTAAAAAAGATCTGTCTTATTCATGGTTCTAGTCTCTGGATTTAAATATATACAGATATAGCCATGTTGAAAATTAATGTATTGTTGCAACTGGATGAGATGTAGGAAGTCTGTTACCTGGAGGTACATAATTTTCTCTTGGGAAATGGAACTGGGAAGACTATGACTTGAAAACAAACTCTTATGCACACATGGCTGAAGTCCTGATCACAGATTATCAGCATTTTGTCTATCTGAATCCTCACATTTAGTGTTTTCAGAATGTCAAATTCTATGCTAGATACAAATTCTATGCATGCACCGCAAACCTGTGGTTATGGTACGCATAGGGGATATTTGTCATTGTGCCAGGGTTTATATAATTTAGAACAGTTTTCAAAGATCATCTCTATTCTACAGATTTCTCCTAGACCTGAGTTAATGCAGCTGAGTAGCTAATTCATACCCTTTCATCATGTACCAATACAGATGTTGCCATCCATTTTACTTTGTAATAAAATATATCACTATCCCTGCATGCCTTTGCCAAAGAACTGTGGTGAGGCCAACTATGGTCATTAGAAGATGTCAGGAGGAAGTCAAACAAGGATTGAGTGACTTGTATGTCCTTTCTTAATCCTTTTTAGTGCTTGAAGCCGAGCTCTCCCTGTGATATGATGTCTGGCTTCCAGGTTTGGGGACAGCTTGTGCTTCTTGCTATATGGAAAATATCCTTTTTGTTCACACTGCAGTTTCCTCTTCATCTCATAATATTTTAAACATGTTTGTGATATGTAAAATAAAACTTGGTTAGTTTTTAGCAACTATACATTTGAAGAGGCAGAGCATACAGAGGTTTCGAAAACAGCATATAATTTTCACAGTGGAAAGTAACTTGCAACAGTTCTTAATTCTTTATCCTTTTTTAAAATACAAGAGCATCAAAATGTGATGGTGTAGAACAGATTCTCTTAATATAGACCTATATTGCTATATATGTAAACATTCTGAATAACTGGTGACAGACTGCAATTCTATGGAGGACCATTTAATCCATAAGGGTTACAGACTGGGAGAAACAGAGGTTACACAAATCCAATAAAACTGATTAGCATTCACTGTTCTAGTTGATATGGAATTGTTCTTTTTATATGGTGGATAATGAGGAAAATTCTGCTATAACCTAGTATCAAACCAGTGGGTATATGTATGACTTGGTGAGGAGTTTTCTGTTAGAGCTTCCCAACAGTTTACATCAGTGTGTATATATTGCATTTCCAGGTAAAGTGTTAAAGAAAGGGAACTTGTTGCGCTGCAGCTCTTCAGTACATCAGAGGCTTCTTAACACTGTAGCTGTTCTCAGCTGCCTTTTGGCTTCTTTTTCTTCTTCTGAAATCTTAGTTGGTGAGGGAAAGAGAGAATGTACAGTTCTGCCTGACAATTCTGGTGTTGTTCTCGATATGAGAACTGTATCATCAGCAAAAAGTAAAATGGAAAATTAACATTAGCAACAGATTAATAACAATCCTGAGTGGAAACGACAGAAACCATATCATTAATATATAAATTAAATAATAAAGGGGCCAGCACACACCCCTAATGCACTCCCTGCTATAGAGAAATCATGTTATAAAGTTGCCTATATGACCCATAGCGGATTTGTGCAATGGCGTTTGAATACGGAATCTCAGTCAAAGCCAAAAGTCTCTTGTCAATTGTTAGTTTTAACTACTGCCGAATCTGACGTGAGTACTGTATCAAAAGCTGCCTTCAAATCTGAGAAGGCAGCAGCAAGAACTCCCCAACTCTTAATTATATATTTATTGATTAAGCACTGTAATGTCAAGAGATGACCATCTGTACCAGCTCCTCTCCTAAAACTGGCTTGCTCCTTACCTATTAGTTTTTAACCAGTCCACAAATCAGTAGTAAAGAGACAGAGCATAAAGCTTCCTGGCCACTGATAGAAGGCTAATTGGCCTGTAGTTGGACAGATCCACTCTGTCCCCCTACTTATAAACTGGTATTATAATAGCATGTCTCCAGATGGCATAACTTCTGCCACTTTTATCTGAGTGAAAACAGTTGCTAGTTTAGCCTTCCACTAAGAGATGTTGACTTTGGAAAGTTCTGGGGGAGTTAGATCTGCACTGGGGGCTGTCCATTTCTTCATTTGAGAGATTAAAAAAATTAATTTCAGAGTAGCAGGATTCAGGTCCAACAGAACTCTGACTAGAAAACTCAAACACTGGAAATCTAGTTTCTTTAAGGTGCTAATGGATCTGAATATTACTTTTCTATGTTCCACACAAGTATACAAAGAAATATGGGATAAGAGTGGATTCCTAAGATATAAAACAGAAATCTCTAATGCATCCATATTTGTTTTTGTTTTATGGATGTTTTTTATTTGCATGGAAAGGTAGGGGCACAAATTATTAGATATGTAAAAAATCGTAATGGCTGTTACCTATCAGTAACCTAGTGACATCATTCTGACCAATTGAATTATAAACAAGTTTTAAAAGGCAGCCCCATGTGGAGTTCATTGATACATTTTGGAGGTGACAAAGCATGCATGTCTGTAGTTAGATCTTTTTTCTTCAGGAAAAGATGCATTTTATACATCAGCATTAGCTCATAAATAGCATACCTGGCTGATACCTGACTATGGTGGAGACCTGACCATCCAGAAGAAGACAAATTCAGAGGTACAGTCCCTTTGTATCAACACCATCTACTACATTCTCATTAACATTTATACTCGGCCTTTCCTTTGAGGCTCAAGAGGGCCTACAATTACAAATTTTAAAAACATAGAATGAGCTCCCCAAGTACAATCTCCCTCCCCTCCCAAAATGCCTGCAACCTATACTCCATTGAAAGCATAGCAAATGAAACAGCCTTGTAGAACTTTTTAAATAAAAACTTCTAAAGATAGTTCTACTTTAGTTTCAAGTAGGTAGCCATCTTGTCTGTAGTAGAAGAGCAAATGAGGATTTCAAAGGGCTAAAAAAAATTATCCTTATTACAAGCATCACAAATACCAGCCCAACCATTTTCAACCTGATTACAGATTCCCATTATGAACTATATCGTCATCAAAGCAGAAAAAAACTTTCTGAGTTATGGAAATTGAAGTTTCAGTCCTCTAGAAGTTCCCAAGAGGGTCTTCCAGGCAGAGTTTTGGCCGTTTGATTACCATTTCCACAACCAACCTTTCCCTCTGCAATGGGCTGCAGATTTCAGAGTAAATGAGAAACTTGCAAAAGATCAATGGGTTCTTTCTATAGTTTACAAAGGTTATGTTGGAGAGTTTACAGAATCTCAGGGGACTATCCACCTTCTACTTCCAAGTTCTAATCTGAACAAGAGTTAGTAGACAAAGTTAAAACTAACCTCTGAAAGAGCAGGTACAGTGTAAGATTTTCAGAAAGGTTTTTATTAAAAGCATTTTCTCAAAGAAAGGTTGAGGGTGTGTGGAACACCCATAATAGATTTTAAATAGTTAAATTAGTAACCCCCCCCAAATCAGAATGGTTTTGTTGCAATATATATTCATATTGTTATATTTAAAGGTATTTTTTGTACTTGTTTCCATTTCTCAGTACATCTAATGTGAAGAAAAATTCTGCTTTACTGTGGAAATTTTTGTCTTCAAGACCCTTCTACCATTTTAGCTATCCATATAGTTATAGATTAGCTTTTAACAGTTTAAGTCTGGTCCCCAAACCTGGTCTTTGATACCACCTTTTTCATCTTCATGACTTCTGTGCAGTCCTACATTGGGACTGTGCACACATAGGCCAGCCACAGAGATTTCCAGAACTTTCTAAAAGACCAGGAGCACCTCTTCTCCCTTTGACACTTTCCCACCAAAACATCATATGACCAGGAGGAGGGGTGATATTTCCTCACTTCTCTTTTTGTTACCACAGAGAGAGGATTGCTGTTCTCTCACCTCATCCTTGAGGCTGATGAGAATTGCCTTTTAAAAGTTTTTAACCCTCAGTAGACATTCTAGTAAAGAATACTACAACTACGTTTTAAAAAAGAAAAGCTTCTGTCTTCATCGTTAAGGCTCAAATGAGGCTTCTTCAAGATGCTGGAAAATGCCAGTCTGATTAAAGGCACCTGCTCCCTCCCTGGCACCCTTGGTTACCAAGCGCTAAGTCCAGAGGTGTGGCCTGTCAAAGCCTCCTCACAATGGCTTTTCCCCAAGGCTGTGGCTTCATGCCAGCCTAATTGCTTCCCAATCACCCTTGAGTATGAAGGGCTAAGTCCAGATGTGTACCCTGTTAGAGCCTCCCCATAATACCTCTTCACAAATGCTGTGGCTTTGTGCCAGTCTGATTAAAGTTACCTGCCCCCAATCTGGCACCCTTGAATACCAAGAGCTAAGTCCAGAGGTGTGGCTTGTCAGAGCCTCCTCACAATGGCTCTTTCTTCAAGGCTGCAGCTATGTCTTAGCCAGCTTAAAGGCATCTTCCACCTCAGTTCCAAGGGCAGAAGCTTGGAAATGTGACCTGACAGAGCCCTTAGTTCTAGGACTCTTTCCCAAAGGCTTTGCCTGCATGCTTGCTTGGATAAAGGCTTCTTCCCTCTTTGGTTGTGTCAGCACTGAGGGGAGACACCTGGAGATGTAGCATAACATATCTCTCCCTTTGTACTGAGATGCTTTCCCCCCCACTAAAGGCTTTGGCTGCCTACCAGCTTGAATAGGCCTCTCCACTCTCTTGACTGTTTCAACTCTGAGGGGAGACAGCTGGAGGTGTAACTTAACAGAGGCCTGGGAAACAATGCTGAGACACTTTTCTCCAAGGCCTTTTGAAATGTGCCTGTCTGACTCCAGAAATCCCTCCTCCTTCCAGGCTGTTTTTGTTTCCAAGGGCAAGTCCCTGGAGGCAAGAATTAATACAGGTAACATAGTGAAATAGCAGCCTGGAACCATCAATGTAATGACTAGGGCTCCTCATCTGCTTCTGTTTTAACAGAGGTGATAAACCTCCATCTCTAAGCCCAATGCTTTTTGAGGGAAGTTTTTTCCTGTTGATTCCGTATATTTCCACACTCCCATTTTCCTACCAGGGAATGATGTTGGCTCATCCCAAAGTTTTCAGTCTTTTTGCTGTAAGGTTCAGCATTTGTTCAGCACACACGTGTAAAACCTGGACTGGAAAAATTCCAGATTTTAGTATCCTGGTACTAACATAAAATATAAAACAGACTCCACAGCATTACAATTGCTGCTGCTAGGAGAGAATTCTTATTGAAGTTGTGTTCATTCTGTCTCTGGGTTCATTCCTATATGACAGTTTTGTATAGTGGTTAGACCATTGGGCTAGGATTAGGGAAATACAGATTCAACTGCCATTCTGCCTGAAAGTCTTGTCTGTGATCTTGGGCTCATCAAATTCTCTCAGCCTTGCTTGTTTTGCAGGGTTGTTGTGAGGATGGAATGGAAAGGTATAAAATGTTAATAGCAATTTGAGTCCCCACTGGGGCTTCAGAAGGGGGTTTAGATAAATTCTGCACCCATATTTTTAAAGGATGTTTTATATTTCTACTCAGAAGGGTTATCCCAAGGTAAGACATCCTTGACACACAACTTTCATTAAATTGGCTGCTCTCAGAGCACCTGCTGCAATCATTTAGCAAATTTATACTTCATTCCAGTGGTCATCATTATTATTGTTGATGGCTTGCAGATTAAATAGCACTTTTTCTCTAATTCAGTCACTGTAGACTGTGAATGCTATAAGCCATTAGCTTATGTTGAAAGCAGAATTCCCTTGCTGCAGTTTTTCCTTTAAGCTGCTGATCAACAGTCATTATCACTTTTGAAGGGGGCACGAAACACATTTTAACTCCATCTTAGGGTATAAAGGGGGCCAAAGTGTTATAAATTGAGGCTACTGAACATCTCCAGTAGCAGATTGCATCTTTGTAGAATAAGATATAAATCCAGTGGTTCCCTAAGAACTAACTTTTATTTGCTAAGAGCTTTTGTGAGTACAGCTTACTCCTTCAGATATCTCTGTTTCATAGCCTATAAGTATGATGTGTGTGATGAGTCTATTCCTTTAATCTGGAGCTGGACTGCCCTAGTCCATGCTAGGAGTTTAAAAAAAGTAGTGACAGTTACTGAGAGTTGACAGAGAGACTCTGAATTCTTCAGTCTAGATACACAACACTCCATGGGGAGGAATAGACTTGCTATTAGATCCTTTAAATTCATTTGTCTATCCCGATTGATGATTTGCTGTACAAGAGAAAGTAAAAATTCAGTGGTCTTCTGCTGTGTCCACCACTCACAGTTTTCCTACAATTCTTTTTCATATCTGTGTTGCTTTATGGACTTAAAAGACCCAAGGTCTTCCCCACCTCTCCTCTCAGGACCAGTCACCTGTCCTCCCTTTAATTGAATATTCAGTTCAGTATTCTGTTATAGACGTTTCTTTAAAAAGTACTCTGATTTAATTTTATTTTCCATGACAGCCATTGCCCTCCATTAATCAAGGTACAAAACTGTGATCAATGAAAAAATATGAGTTTTATTAATAATAAAGCTCAGATGCTATGCCTTCTTAGGACATAAGCATAAAGATCAGCCATAGCAGAGAATCTTACATACTTTCAAAGATAATTGTTTACAGAATAAAAGATAAAATTGTTATACAAAACTAGATACAAAAGAAGATAAAAAGATAAAAGATAAAAAGATAAGAAAAAATGATAAAATTGTTATACAAAACTAGATACAAAAGAAGGAATCTGCTTACAAAGAAAAGTTTTTGCCTTCTGTGTTAGAGGGGAGCTCCAATAAATGCTCATACATAGGTCTTTAAGCTAGAGGTCATAGTCTAGTCTGTTGATGGTTACAGACCCTTTTCTGGACAAGCCCTCCTTTTTGTCCTTGTTGAAAAAGAGCTTCCTTTGCCTTTTCAGTCTTAATCAATACACATTTTCCTAATATTGTTCAGTGTTTTCACTTTCACAGTTGCAGTTCTGTGTTGTTATATATCTGTATGTTTAACCTTGGCAGAATGTGGTCTTCAGTTTACGTTTCACACTTCGTCTTTCCCAGACAGAGCATATGTGCACCATTATCATGCTTTCAGTGCTCTGTTCTTCCCAGGGCACTCCCATAATGCTGTGACTGTGAGATTTAGTGCCATCTCAGGGGCTTCCCCTGCACTGAGGGGGGCCCTACTATGAGGGTGTGGCTCCTGATCTTCTGCAAAATAATTGTGTCATGTTACTACTTTCACCAAGAGTACTAGACACATCTTACCTTTGTCTTTTGTTTTACAACAAATGCTCCGTGTCATTGCAATGCATTGCAATAATGTTTTCTCAACTAATTATACTCTTGTTAGAAGCATGGAATACTTGGCCTTGAGACACACTGTGATGGTCCATGGCCTGCCCTTTGGTTTACTCCTTTGCTTCCAGGGACTCCCATCATTGAAGAATGCTCTTGCTAATCCACTGGCAAGGTAATCTGTTTTTATGTTTTATGTCCTGGCTGTTTTTTTGTTGCACAGATTGTTCTGCTAACAGAACATGGTTCGATGGTTGTTGTGGGTTTTCCGGGCTGTATTGCCGTGGTCTTGGCATTGTAGTTCCTGACGTTTCGCCAGCAGCTGTGGCTGGCATCTTCAGAGGTGTAGCACCAAAAGACAGAGATCTCTTCACCACAAGAGAAGACACTGAGAGATCTGTCTTTTGGTGCTACACCTCTGAAGATGCCAGCCACAGCTGCTGGCGAAACGTCAAGAACTACAATGCCAAGACCACGGCAATACAGCCCGGAAAACCCACAACAACCATCGTTCTCTGGCCGTGAAAGCCTTCGACAATACATAAAACAAGGTTCATTGATGGTGCATACTGTCTCTTCTTTCTTTGACCCCATCATATCTGTTTCACTATTTTCATTATTCTGGTGTGGTTCTGCTATGTTTTTACTCCCACTGATGCCTTTGGCAGTTTTGGTCAGCTCCTTTTCCTGCACTATTGCAGGAGTCTTGGTTTTTTTCTTAGTGGCATCTGCTGCTTCTTGACTACTGTATCTTTCACCTCTAAATGGGTAAGAGTCTGTATAGCTGTAGCAAGACTTGGACCCTTCTTCTTGTGCTGTTGATTATGTTTGGGACTCGAACACTCTAAACTGTCCTCTTTCCTATTCTATCTCAAAGACATTTAAAGAAGAGGTGCAACCCCTTGTTAATGTTTTGCCCTTCCCTAGTGCTTCATTTTTAGTGTACAGTACTTCCACCTATGGAAGGAGGACATTCTGAGTCCTCTCTCTGAGTCCTGAATATTCTCTCATTCGTAAAGTTTCACAACGTTAATGTGTCCAGGGCCTGGCCAGGATTCTCTACTAGGGATTGGCTTTCAAGCTTCATGTCAGACTGGGATCTGGGAGGGTTCTCTGACATGGTAACTCACTGGGTGACCTTGGGCCAGTCACTCTTTTTCAACCTAACCTATTTCACAAGGTTGTTCTGATGATAAAATGAAGTAGAGGAGACTGATGTAAGCTGTTCTGGGTCCCAACAGGACCCAGAAATTTCTAAAGAAAAAAAAATACTGGTATTTGGTCTTTAAGCATGTTTATAATGTCAGGTCTCCAGCTCCCCATGGGGACTTATTGGTAGTAATAGTTAGATTAATGCTGAACCTTTTGAACATCCAGCTGTGTAGTCTTTTCAGTTGCTTACTGCAAGAACAGACTTTTAGTGTACTGTGACCATACATGTTATGAATTACAGACATTAAGATATGACTTCCTTAATGCTGCTGTAGGACAGTGGTTAAGTGGTTTGGTTGCGAATCAGCACCCTACTGGTTCAGATTTCACTACTGCCATGAGCTTAGTAGGTGGCTTTGGGTAACACTCCTCTCAGCCCCAGCTCTCCAGCTGTATTGTGGGGATAATGATAGCATTAACTTGTTCACTACTCTGGGTGAGGCACTAATCTGTCTAGAAGAGTGGTATATAAGCACAGTTATAATAATAATAATAATAATAATAATTAAAAAATAGATAGTATGGTGATCTTGAAAATGAGTTCCTAACCAAAGTAGTTGCCCAGTTCTATGACAACCCGTATTGTTTTAGCAGTATTTTTCTTCATCTTAGTGATATTAAAAAAGTGCCTTACATTCATAAAATGTCAAACTGAGCTGGTGTAGCATTGTGGTCAAATGGCTGGGCTGTGAATCAGCACACTGGTGGTTCAGCTCCCACTACTGTCATGAGCTCTGCAGGTGGCCTTGGGTAAGCCATTCTGCTTAGCCCCAGCTCCCCAGCTATATTGTGGGGATAAAAGTAACACTGATTTTGTCACCTGCTCTGAGTGGGTACTAATCGGTCCAAAAGACTGGTATATAAGCACATTGTTATTATTATTTTATTAAACTGAACATTTCAGAAAGATATCTTTTCATCTGCTGTGGTGGAGCTCTGTGGATGCAGAGCTTCCACAGAGTCTGTCACAATAGATTCTGTTTCTGATAAAGCTGTGACCTCTCTAGGTCCGTACTCTAGGTCAAGGATCAGACATCCTCAGCTGTTTTCCTCAAGGGAGTCCTAGTAGATGATATGTGCAAAGCTGTGATGTAGTCTTTGACCACCCAGAAAGAAATGGGCAATGCTGTATTATATATACTGTTTATTTGAGAGTCTACACCCAGAATTAATCTGGTAATCCCCTTTGTGGTACTGCAGAGACCACAATAAAATCTGAGTTGCACTTTTCCTGTAACTGATGTTTATCAGATACTCGCTTGTGCAGTCTAACCCCCTATTACTGCTGTGACCTACCCTAATATTATATCACCAGGAAATCCTCACAGTGACTCAGCAGAGTGGAGGCAAGGAAACATGTATTTTCCTGCTCACATAACCCAGAGGCAGGGGTACATGTTAAAGAAGTGATGACTTGCACTCTGATCAGCTTTGAGCATTTTTGTGGTGAGCTTGTATGGCTAACCACGCAACGAGCACTGGTTACAAGCAAGCACAATAATGTTTTCTTTAGCACGTAAAATTGATTTATGCCCTCAGATTTTCAGAGTGATTCTGGCTATCAATGCATTATCAAGCTAGAATTTATTATGCTAATTTTTGTGGATTTGGTTACCAATTGTGTTTTCTTGCCTGTTTGTTGCCTCATATTCAACATTAAGAATTCTATTTTAATACCATGTCAAAGCTAGCTTTACAAGATGGAGGTCCTCCTGACAGGAGCATGAATGAAGGAAGAGAGTTCTAGTATATGAAAACAGCAGAAATATTTTTCAGGCTTTCTGCTATAAACGTACTCCATCAGAATTACCTAGAATCCATCCTCAGTGCCATCTTCAGATTGGCCCCATTCTTTCACTGTAGGCTATAACACCATTGCATACACTGGGGAGTTTATTTTTAAACAAGGACTATAGTTTAATCCAATACCTATACATATTCATTAAGTTTGATCAGTCTAATCACAGATGTCCTTGAAAATGTTCTCAGGAAAAAATTATATCAGCATAATTCAGTTATTAAAAGCTGTAGTGCTCTAAAAAAAGAATATCTAAGATATGGTGAATAGGTTTAAAATGTGCCTGTTTCTGTAACTGAAACTCTCCCAATATAAATCTAAGGTCATAGTACTGTCTGGAGAGGGCTATTTGTGGTTTGTTTATTCTTTTCTTATTCTTATTCTTTTTTATTCTAAGGAGAGAGAGATCCTTTTAAGACAACTGACTTCAGTAGTCCTTGATTAGGATGGCACTGTATCTGCAAACAGAGTAGCAGTTACTTGCCCTCAAAGTGTAGCTTGTTTTGAACAGCTAACTTTATTTCTAGAGTTGCTTTCCAGAAAACCTCTGGCATGTGTTGCATTAATCAACACAATGAGGTCATATTTTGCAAAGTGTTTCTGCCATTGCTGATTGGGAAGATAGCCTACATAACATCTCCTTTGAAAAAAAGATCCAGAAGTCGTTCAAGAAACTACAGACCTGTCTCCTTAACTTCAGTTCCAGGTAAACTGGCAGAAAGCCATAGTAGCAAAGAAGTCAAGAAAGTAATGGGAAGGGGATGTAACCTGAATCTGCAGGCATGTGATTTTGAGTGCCAGATTTAAGGAGCTAATGGGATGTATGTTGGAGGAGAGCCCTACTGTCTACTGGTTTACGTGAGAGGAAACACAGACCACAGAGTGGAAACACAAGAAAGGCTAAAGCATTTGAAGCTTTTTAGTTCTATCAGGCTGAGGGGCATCATAGAAGTTTGTATTATTACACATTCCCTCTTCCTCTGTTAAAACACAGTGATCAGCATATGAAATTGGTTGTTAGTACATTTGAGGCAAACAGACTTCTGACTGCTTAATTAATATATGGAATTCATCACCCCAATATGTGGTGCCTACTTAATAAAAACTTTATATTTAGAGCCAGTTTAGCTCTGACTAGCAGATGCTAAGAACAAAATAAAGGATATATTGCTCTCATGATTTCTGAACTTTTTAGTTGTGTCAGGCTGGTCACTTTTGGAAACACATGAGCTTGTAATTTGATCCACCTGCTCTTGTATACTCCTAACAAGCTGCATATTTGCAATATTACAGTACAGTTTCTTATAATAATAAGAGGTGTTTACTTCATGTTACTTTCTTAGTTGATATAAAATGGTCCATTTAAATATTAAATTGTGTTGAATATGAAGAATTTGAACGATGTTCGGTGGTAGCTCCGTTCTTTTTTGACTTGTTCTGTTTGATGCTTAGGTCATAATTCAGAAAGTCACATTAGCATATTTTATTTTCCATCCAGCTGTGTTCCAAGATAACACTTTACGTGCTGAAGCAGATTGTTGCTGTGATAGTCAGTCACATCCCATTATTTCAATTAAGCTGTTCTGGCCCATTTCTGTTTTGAATTATTGGTGCATGTGCAGAGTTGCCCTTAAATTCACCAGACTTTATAGCAGAGGATTCTGATTCATGGGAATCTAGAGTTCTAAAGGCTACCCAGTGTTGATAATTGTTTATGAGTTGGCTTTGTATGTTGCTATCCTTAGATCTCAAGCCTGCTAGTGACTTTGATTCAATTGATTTGATCCTGAGTTACTTGACATGACTTAGCTTTGATATAGTTACTTATTGGTGAGAGAGACAAATACAGTCATGTGAGAGTTGAAGCAGCATGATCTAAAACATTTTTATGCGAGTTGGCAAAAGAGTTGTTGACTACACAAAAATGCTGCTTTTAGGAGGTGGCCACATCTGGTTTATTGCTTTCAGTTGAGAATGTCAGCCCAAAATACATTGGCTGATAACATGTATTCTACAATTACTAATGTAAGACAGACAGATGTTTTTCTCATTACGTAATATTGAGCAGATGTATCATTTAAAGAAGTTGAAATCCTTTAAGAAAATAAACCTGACTTGCCAAACAATAAAAGTATTTCCCTGAAAGGCTGCCATGTCTGTATTCAAAACATAGTCTTTATGCTATCGCAATCCAAATGTTATTATACAGAGTAAATAAGATAAATAGTGAATGAATTACATATTTTACTGTAGAGGGCTAACGGCTGAATTGGTTACAACAACTTTACAATTTTTTTTATTCGTCATGTATAATCATGTTAAATCTCATTACACAAACAACACACTTGCATATTTTTTTCTCACTGTAAGTCAAGGCATGGTTAAAGATGTACGTTTTCTGGAAATACTAAATATACAGGGGAAACGTCTTATTAGTATTTTGAAAAATTGGCAAAAATTAAAATTATGCAATGCCAAACCTAAAGTTGATGTACTGCTGTAAGAACATAAAATGAATAATACATAATTTTAACTTTTAAAGCTGCACTATTTGACATATTTATCAAGATGGATAGCCGTGTCTGTAGCAGTAGAAAAGAGCAAGAGTCCAGTAGCGCCTATAAGATTAACAGCATTTGTTGTAGTGTATGAGCTTTTGTGAGTCACAGCTCACTTCATCAGATACAACTAGAATCTGAGTCCATCTGTCCTTATATCTTGGAGAGTGGAGCAATTTCAGATACTTGGATCCCATTACCTGTTATTGCCATTCAGCATCTGACATAGGCTTGCCACACACACACACCCGCCAGGGGCGGGGGATCCCCTGCTCCCATGTCCTTCCCTCGCCCCCGCTTACCTGGCCAGTGGGAGGGGGGGTGCCCTCCAGGGTTCCCCACCAGGCAGCACGGTGCACTCCCCTCCCAGGCAGTGCAGTGTGCCCCCACACCCCACATTGGGTCCGTTTGGGGCCGAATCAGGCCCAAGAGAGGATTCAGCCCTTTTGGGGAGCACGTTCACTCTCCCAGGCTGCCCTTTGACTCACGTGATGATGGCACTTCCCAGAAGTGATGTCATCATGCATGCGGCACGTGAGAAAGAGAAAACTCAGAAGCTAGCGAAGGATAAATGCCAGCGTCCCAGTCTCCCGCTGGGAGACTTAAGAGACCTGGCAACCCTAATATGAAATCACTCCACTCTCCAAGATATAAGAACAGATGGACTCACATTCTAACTGTATCTGAAGAAGTGAGCTGTAAGCCACAAAAGTTCATACCCTTCCACAATTTTTTTTTAGTCTTATTGGTGCTACTGGACTCTTGCTCTTTTCTACTGGCATATTTATGAAATTTGAAAGTGTAAATGCCTTAGTATTGTTCAAATCAACATGCAAATATGTCCAGTAAAAGAGAGAGTGAGATCATTTAACTGTAACAATGTGGTAAATCATGTCATCTTTAACAATGAATTATCTTACCTACACTGTGTCATTAATTGTGGACAAAATCCTTCACAAATATATTTATATGATCTAAGATATATTTATAATTAACCTATTTGCCTGGATGTATAACAGTTGCTTCTGGAGGATGTATTTTGTATGGCAACTACTAGCTATACCAGGTGAGATTCAGGGGAATCCTATTGGTAGAAGAGTGAACCTGTCTTTCTTTAAAATGGTCACCCAAATTGCTTACATTATTCTATTCCATTTTATCTGCACAACAACTCTGAGAAGTAGGTTAGGCTGTGAGTGGGTAACTGGCCAGAGGTCACCCAGCAAGCCTCCACAGCATAATAGGGATTCAGTCTCCCAGATTCTGTCCAACCACTATACTACACTGGCTAGTTAAAAAAATCTGCTCAGTGCTATGGTAGTGGTATCTGGAATGAAGAACAAATCACTGTCTAATGGTAACTGAAGATGGAAAAGACCAGGGAATACAATTGGATCTGAAAGTGGGTGGTTGCCCCTTAAATAATTATTAGGAATTATGGCATGATGACAAATAAAAGCAGCTATGAGACCTGCAGTAAAAGTGCTGTATTATGTCTAATTTTACTAGGACTACTTCTGCATTATGTGTTTAATATGGTTAGTGCTCTTATTAAAATAAAGTATCATAACAAAATACTAACCTTGCTTGATATATGTACTCTTGCTTTAAATCATTTAGGGAAATGCTTACACATTCTTTCTGTTCTTCTTTTGTTTGGGAGACAGAAGGTAACTGCTTCCTCTCACCCCAGAATAATTAATAACAGGCTCTGACAAATTTTCTTTGGCTCTAGAAGCCAGACTAATTTTTCAGCCTTCAAGGTTTTCTATTTCAATGACAAAAATTTCTAATTATTCTTTAAAACAAAACTTAATCCTAACCACACTTTATTAAAACCATGACAAATGTGTTTAAATAAATAAATATGGGGTAACCCTGGTTGGCATCACGACAACAAAAAACTAACTTCTAACCCTAGTTTAAATTTCATCACAGTTTCTTATCATTATTCTTTTATAAAGCTCAATTTAATGGAGTATCCATTTAAATAAGCATAAAGGACTTCGTCTATGTTTATGTTTATATTAATTTCAGATGTGTTTGTGATGTAGATTAGTGCATTTCATTACTTATTAATGTGAATAGCATACTAGCAGTGCAATCCTAAGAAGATTTACTTCATTCTAAGCCCATTGAAATCAATGGGGCTTAAGACTGGAGTAACTGCTTAAAATTGCACTGTAAATGCCTAAGTGATGTTTGAACAAAATTTTTCTGGGAAAGATTTTTTGTTGAAGAGAAAACTTGGCTCTGCCTCAACAGGACAGATAGTTCATATGAAAGTCTGTAGACGTTTCCCTCTGGATTTAGCAGCATCTCTACTTTATCTGATTTGCTTACCAACACCACACTTTACTCTTTTTTCTGCCTCCAAGAATGTTCTGTCCACCCTCCTTTCTTTTTTGGATGTATAGCACTCATGGTTGGCTTGGTTACAGATTGATTGTCACCTACTGTCCCTTTTGGGATGCTGCAGGATTACACTTTTGTTAAACCTCTGATGTTAAGTCTTGACATTTCTGTTGTTATATAGTCAGACATTCTTCTGTTGATGAGGAAAATAATTTATTGTGTCTCCTGTTTTTTCTCATATATCGCTCTCTGTTTCAGAGGCATCAACCATCCATCCTATAAAATAGAATTATTTAACACGGTCCTTTTACTTTTGGTGGATATTTCTCTCTCTCGCTTGCTCTCTCTCTTTCTCAGACGTGCACATACGTGTACACACATCCACAGAAGAGATCAGTGAAGTATTTTAGAGGTTTGTGTTCCACAACTGCTCCCCAGAATTTATGAAAGAGTCATTTTTGCTTTGATTAAGTTTGTTCTTAACTTTCTATTACTGGCAAATTTGTGAATGTTTCTGAGAATGGGAAGCTTACAGAAAAACAGGAAGTAGGAGACATCAACAGGCAAAACTCCAATGTCTGTTAAGATAGGTGTTGATCTGCAGTAGAAGAGCAAGATTCGAGTCCCCTTAAAGATGGACAAGATTTCCAGGACGTAAGTGTTCAAGAGTCAGTGCTCTCTTTGTCATATACCAGCATACTACTGCATCACTTGGGAATTTAATGTCTAAAGCACTTACGAATGATACAGTTCTAGTATTTTCAATTACACTGGAAATACATTTAACTTCACATTTGTGTAAAATTCATATTCTGTGGTATAGTACTCTAAATCAGGGACAGCCAAGTTTTCTGTTCTTATGAGCCAGGTAATTTTAGACACTGGTACCTCCGTAGCTGGCCAGGGTGAAATTAACATCATCTAGCAAGAAGGGCTTCAAAAACAGGACAACGTGTGTTCAGAGCGAAAGTACTTGGTGGTTGAATATGAAAGTAAACATTCAGTGGACCTCTTGACTAAACCACTTAAGAAGCAGGTTGATCAGCCTGGTGGTTCTAGCAAGCCCACAAGCATGGCTAGACTATTTTAGTACACTCTACATGGTCAACTCAGGAACTCTAGCTGGTACAAAATGCAATAGCTCAACTATATTTGGAATCTAGGTGGGATATTCATGTTATAACTATCCTACAGTTCTGTCACCAGGTACTGATTAGTTACCAGGTTCAGTTCAGGGTACTGGTTATCACAAGTCTCATGTATCTACAGGATCACCTCTCCATATGTTCCATTGTGGCAGCTTTCCTGATCTTATCCAAGTTTTTTGAAGGTGCCATCCTGCAAGTGAGTGAAATCAACAGCTGCCTGTACCTAAGCACTCCATCATGGTTCTCATCTGGTTGAATGGCCTGCCTGATGAGGTCAGGAAATCTTCCTTGCACTTATTCCACAGAATGTGTAAAACAGAATTGTTAAGAGGTCATTTTTTATTACAGGAAGTAAGATTGTTTCAGGTCTGTGAAATTTAGTCAAGTTTCATTGCTGTGTTTCATATATGTTTTATTGGATAACTTCAGTTTTGCAGCTGTGTTGTATTATCTGTATGTATTATATCATTTTTATGTTGTGTTCTCTCATTTTTAACCCATTTTCATTTGGTGTTGGTTGTAAGGTTTCTATTGTTTTTATTACATTGTTTTAAATTGTGTGGTCCACTGTGAGTCTCAGCAAGAGGTAGACTGTTAACTGGCATAAACTGGCATACAGAGGTAATATGCCTCTGAACCTCAAGGTTTTATTTAGCTAGTGTGGTTAATAGCTGATGATTGAATAGGTCCATGTGGATTTGCCAAGACTTCTTTTAAAGCCACCAAACTTGCCAATTGCCACATCTTGTGGCCATGAATTCCCGAATTTAATCCATGGTTTTGCATTTAAATTAAATACATCTGTTTCACTTACTATCACCAGAAAGGTTTTCATCTATGAGGAGTTCTTTCAGGTATGAAGTTTAGTAGTGGTGACCATCAGGCATGCTCTTGAAAAGTCACTTGAATTTAAAGACTTTGTCTATGCTGAAAGTTAGTCATCCAACATATAAGCTTTCTGTTACCTTGCCTCTAACTTCAGTGCCCAGTTTCATTTAGCTGCTTAAGATCTAGTTTAATTGTACAAGAAAATTTAGGATTCATGGTTTGTTTTAAGTGAAAAAATCCTAACTACTTTACCACTGAAGCAAATGTTGCATATAAAATAAGTAATGATGTATTTTCAGTTGCTATCTTCCTTGTATCGTAAACTTGCTTTTTTACATTAAAATAATCTTGTAACTGGAAATAGACACCTTATTCCTAATGTCAATAGGTATATGAGATGAGTTCTAGTCAATCCTGGTCAATTTGCTTTGACATAATTTGACATAAATTTGATACTAGTGTTCCCAGATGCCTGCTGGTGGTGGGCAAACTCCTAGGGGGTTTCTCCATTGCCTGCTGATCCACCAGCAATCAGCAGGAGGCAGCAAGCCCCTGGGAGGTTACCCGTCACTGGTAGGCACACTGGGAACACGTGTGGTGCGCATGCTCCCACTCCCAGAACTGACGTTATCACATACGTGCCAGGAGCGCATGCCCACTAAAAAGATCATGGGCAAGGCACAAGGTAAGTGCCGGGTTCCCCCACCATAATGCTGGGAGGGTAAGGGGACCTGGCAACCCTATTTGATAGTAATTTGGTGCTACAAAAACAAGCAAAAGTATTATGCTACCTTAAAAACATGTATTATGCTTTCAAGGACTGGAAGGTTGATGGTATCTAACAGATGTATGCATTTTCATTTATAAATTCAAGATATTAATTTGCTTTTCAGTAGTACAAAGCAAAGTAGTACGAATTAAAAACAATCATTATAAACCAAAGATGATTAAAACAAAGTCAAAAACTCAGCCAGGAAGTCTGGGTGGGAGGTGGAGGCATAAAGAACCAGAGGCCAAATGCATCCTTAAAAACTCAAATACAGAAAGAATCAGGAGGGATGGAACAGAGCAGATCTCTCTCAGGAAGGAGGCCTAAAATCCATAATTTATTATTAGACAATAATGTAAATGTATATCATTTGTTTGTATATACCAAGTGAAAATAACATTGCATGCATCTATTGATATGGGTCATGGTTCATGAAATTGTTAGTTTTATTATAACAGGCCTTGAAAAATTTCTTTGGATATACAAGCCAGCCATAAGATTTTAGAGCCAGATTTATTTTTCATCCAAATCAGATCCCACCCCACATAATCATGTCAAAAATATTACTCTTTTTTGTTTTGGAGGGGTGGGAAGAAGGGAGTTTTCTCCAACACCCAATTGAAATTCCAGTGGTGAAAACTGAGTTTTTCTGTTGTCTTTCTTTTCTGCAAAGTCTGAAGCTCAGCTAAAAAATTGAAACTCACAATCAGTTTTTGAAAGCTTTTGATACCAAATTTGGGACACAGTTGTCCCTGGCACAAAGAAGCTTCATTTAGTCCAAAGAAATAAAGGGGAAAGCCAGAGATTGTTTGTCTTGCAGATAAGACTGCAATCAGATTTCCTCTTTCCTGCGTAATGAGCATAATTTTCTGGGGAAGGGTCCTATCCAAGCCTTCTTCAAAGTTGGGTGTGGTTCCCTTGCCTGTGGCAAATTCCTGTGACAGGCCGTCAGCCACAAGGACACACAGGAATATCCATGTTACATTAAGGATAGAAATAACTGATACAGAGCTGCACAGCAAAATCTCTGGTGGGTAAACCTTTGTCACCCCACGTGTGTCCCAGAAGCCATTCCTCGTAGCTGTCCTCAGCATAGCATCTCAGCAGGCTCCAGTGGGAGTTCCAGGTTTCTCGTGGGAGGAGAACTTCTCCCCCAAAACAGCTGGACCTCTCAGTGGAGCCAACTGAGATGTGCTGGTTGCTATAGCAACCTCTGCTTCACCTGGAAGGTACCTATTTTCATTGGGTAAAAGTGTTCTCACAACCTCACAGATGTACTAGGTGTCATGATGAAATTTCTGGGTGCTGTGACAACCTGGAATCTGAGATTTGTTGAACCCTAGGAAATGCTGTTTGTATAACAGGTCAGTATTCTGAACTAGATAATTACGAACTTTGGCAACATCATTACTGGCAATGTAAAAATTCTACCTCACTTTGATTAGGAATTGCTCAGTTCCAAATACAGAAGCCCTGTGGTTTCTTGATTGATATCATTATATATGGGTTTCAGACACTTCCCATCCATCTCCCTCCCTTGATTTTCCAACTTCTCTGTAATTATATTCTGAATCGGGAAGAACTCCTTTGGCTGTACCCCTACTGAAGGTGAGAATTAAGAGTGACAAGTTCATATTCCCAACAACATCCAACACAGGGACCTGTTACTACTTAGCTTCTTAGCGAAATAGTCTCATGTATTGCTTTTTATGCTGTAAGAAAAGTGGTGCTGGATGTCAGCACTCACACACACCAAGTTCAGTTATTAACTAGTAAACATGTATGATGTTTCACCAGCTGAAATATATTTTATGAGTTGCTGAGAGTGAGTTTCTTCTTCAGTGGTGGAAGGCATGCAAATTGGTTTGGTCACGCTTTCGCTCTCTCCAGGCAGGGCTATGCAAAATTTTTTATGCCTTCCAGGCACAGAGCAAGGGGTCCACTCCAGAAGAACTCTAGAGTCTAGCTCTATTTATTCAGAGACAAAGAAGGCATAAGACAGATTTTCCTTGAAAAATTTCTTTACTTGCAAGTCAAAATTGGACTGCAATTGAAAAAAGATCCAAGACCCTGGGTCTACATCGAAGAGAGAGCATGTGAAAGACAAGCCCTCACTGTCTGAGGCCTTGGGCAAAGGGGAAGGGCAGATGAGAGCTGCTTGCTCTACAGTGCTACATGCTGAATGGTCAGGAGTTTCTGACGCCTCAGACTGCCCCCTACTGAGTGAATGTTGCAGACTTAGAAATCAGCCTAGATTAATCCCTCACAGTTTTCGGGACCCAAATTAAACTCTCATCATCCCAAATAGAAGAAAGAACTGGATTTAATCAGGAGAGAGAAGAGGGAGGGAGATCGACAGTGGGCAAACATACACAGACTGCAAAGCATCTTCGCACATGAAACATCTCCGTGTCCACTGCACCTGAGTCATCAGCTTCTTCTATCTCACCCTCTCCTGAAAGAGAATGGCCCAGGAATAAGCGCTTTAAGTCTTATACCAATAAGACTTCTAAGAGCGATAGATGAGAGAGAATTAGATCTCCAACCCCTCCTTCTCCTGTGAAGGTTTGTAGCTGTGCTCAGATAGGGAGACAGGATTCCGAAACAGAGGACACCATATCAGTCAACCCCTCGGCTATCATAACATCCATTACAGAAGAGGGAGAGTGGTTGAGGAGGAGTTGGACACAAACAGTGACTACTGTTTTGTCCACCATGGATGTTTAAAAAGCCAACCAAGAAGTTGTCAGGCTGCCCTTTCCTTGAAAATGTTGACGAGGTCATACATTCAGAATGATCCATACCAGGCTATGGGTTTACTCTGTAATCAATCACAAAGAGATTCTATACCTTACCTGACAAGATCATGGAAGATTTAAAAGTACCCCTTGTTGACGCACCTGTGGTGGCCCTACACTCAAGTGTAGAACTGTCAAAGGACAGCAATAATTTATTAAAAGATCCAGTGGACAGAAAGAATGAATCTGTTCTCAAGGAATCACAAGAAGCAGTTTAGTTATCAATCACAGCATCAGCGGTACTCTCTAATTTTACTCGTGCAATGGTAATCTGGACAGACAGCCTTCAACAACATCCCGAACCAGGTCCCTTTACCCTTAAAAGGTTCCTACTAAAGATAAAAAAAATAATAAGAGCTGCTCAATTCGCTTCGAATTCCTCTCAGAACAGCATTCAGTTTTGTGCCAATCAATCAGTGTGGTTGTGAGGAGAAACCTCTGGTTAAAACATTGGAAGGTAGACACGTTATCAAAGTCTGACCTCTCCACTGAAAAATTTTCAGGTTGGCAGCTCTTCCAAGAAAGATCACGTGACAGTGTTGTTGAAACTAAGGAGAAGAGAGGTATGCCTTGTACATCTTCTAATAAGTAGAGGGATGGGGCAGGGCGCCACGGTTGAACATGGCAGAGGCTAGAGCTCTAACTCCCTCAACCCCTATTTCAATCAAATGATACCCATATAAGTCAAAAAATAACCTAAAAGTGGGGGAAAACAAAAGTAAACCCTCTTCGACAAAAACGGGATTTCTTGAAGCTTATTTTCAGTCAGCAAACAGAAATGAGCAAAACGAGGGAAGAAGCTGACAGGAACAAAATGGAGGTCTCTGAGGAACTGCCGCCAGTAAATAACTCACTTCTAACACGAGAAGAATTTCAACGGTCTATGAATGCTCTGAGGCACAACACAGATAATATAGAAGGAAGGTTCCTTGACAAGATTTATACTGTCATGAAGCCCCTGATGAACAGAATTGAAGGAATTAATACCAATCTGCAAAGCATATCTAAAGTCACTGAGGGAGCCTGACACTTCAAGACGAAGTCAAACTATCACAAGAGGCAGATTGTAAAACAGAAGAACGTATGGCAATTCTGGAAAACGCAAGTACAAAATTTAATTTAAAATTTTGTGGGATGCCAGAGTGCTGTGAAGAAACCACTGAGCTTGCCTGCTTTATATCAGACTGGCTGGCACAATTTATGTCTCTAGAAGAGGAAGCAGTCCCAATAATGAAAGCAGCTTACAGACAAGGCACTTTAAATAATCCTCTCAGAACAGGACCCAGAGACATCATTGTAACTCTAGACGATATGAGGGTGAAGAAAAACATCCTAGACTTAGCTAGAACCAGAGAATCTCTAAACTATAAAGGATCTGCTATTCAAGTTTACTCAGATCTCTCTTCTGCAGCAATATAGAAGAAAAAACTCAAAAGTTATTACTTGAACTTTGGAAGCAGCGAACATGCGTTACAAGTGGGTGACACCGCTCAAACTTCAAGTCTTTCATAAAGGAAAACCTCATTATGTGGTAGATGAAGATAGTGGCTATGCTCTCCTCAGAATCATGTAGCTAGCAGATCCAAATTGTATGGCGAAATGATCCTCTAAAAGAAAGCTTGCATTTCAGTCTACTACACTGAAGGATTCCAAGCTGGTCACCCGTGCAGCCTCATGAACTTAATATCTGAAGAATGATTCTAATATATGAAACCGTTTGTATTTTTCTGGCATTTCAGCTTTAACTATGTTTATTTTAGGGTTATTAAATCTACTTATAAATAGGGTATGTCTCAAAGGTATCCCTTAAGGAAGTGGGTATGTACGTTTGATGTTTAAATAAGTTAAACAACACGCATTGCTGACATAATAATATATTATATAGTGGGATATTTACAAGTAAAAGGGGAGATATCACACGGTTCATTATACAGGGGTAAGGGTGGAGCCTTAGAAAAGTTGTGCCCCCAAAAGTTTTGTCAGCCTCCAGGAAGGAGAGAAAAACCAGCAAACCTTGCTTGATCATTTGTTTTGGTCAAGCATCTGGTAGGCTTCCTCTGTGTGACTTGTCAAGTTAGAAGTTATTACTACTTAATATTCCCTCTAAACTGAGCACTTTACTATCTTACTGAATATTGGGTAAGTGGACAACACAGGCAGAAAAGGTGGGAAATGCTGAACAACATTTTTCTCACTTAAATGAGTCAGTAGTTGGGAAAGGGAGAGGAGCAGGTCTGGGAGTGGGCGAGTTTTATTAACAATTTATCCTGATCCATTCTGGGGATTAGTTATTGACTTTTTATTTTGTTTTTGGGGTAATAGGGAATAGTTGGGGAGGAGGGGTGAGCGGAAAAGGGTAATAGGGAACAACTCATAATACAGAGACTGGGTTCCTATCAATTAGGAAGGGGAAGGGGGGGAAGAGTTAGTGCAACATGGATAGTTATACTTTGATTTGTTTTTTTAAAAAATGGAAAGGGGAGAGTTCTAGTTTCACAGTTAATAGGGTTTTGGGGAGGTGGAGAGATTTTGTGGGAGGGGGAAATTGGGGAAATATAAATTGTTATTGATATTCAATTAACTCCAGTATTTATAATTAGACGTTCCCTGTTTTGTTACTGTTTAAAATTGTTAACTCGTATGCACTTTGGTAATTAAATCTAAGAATTAATAGAAAGTGGGACTTTATAACCAATTTACTAGTTCCTTTAGATGTTAAGAACAGTGGGAACGGAGAAAGCTTTGGGAACTAGACTATACACTACTAAACTGTGCACTGTTCTCTGTTACAAATTTTTGTTATATTGCACTTAATTGAACATCGTGATAATCAGAAAGAGCTAAGTTTTATAATAAGAGAAATCTAATTGTTATCTTTCTGTATACTTTAATTGCATATTCTATATTTCCTTGAATCTCTTTTTTGCACATTATTTTAACGGAAAGGAGGTGAGAGTCTGGATGAGAAAAGACGTGAGGAGGTGAGTACAAATACACAAATGTCATATCGAAATTGTCACAGCAACACTGAAACCAACAAAAATCAGGTGTTTAACATTTTATTGAAAGGTGCTCAAAAACAGGTAATTAGCTTTTAAACCTACTTTAAGGAAAGCTCACAATCAGAGCCTTAATTGTATCTTCACTTATCAGGGCAAGGCACTCATTAATAACTACTACCTGACTTGAAATTCTAGACAGTGATATTCAAAATAGACTTTAAAATGTCTGTAATGGTTAAGTTTATCTGTTAATGTCAGAGATCTCAATAATAAAATAAAGCTAAGAAGAATCTCATCACACCTTGTGAAAATGAAACCAGAAATAGTCTTTTTATAAGAGACCCATATTAAATTGGCACAGGGGGAAATTTTAAAGACAGTGTATTTCTCCCAACAATATTCAGCCCCCGGTTCCCCAAAGGCCAGGAGAGTGGCAATTTTAATGTCAAATGATGCTCACTTTATTTTGAAAGCCATTGGAAAAGATCCTAAAGGTCGTTACCTATTTATGAAAGGTTCCCTGGATAATCATCCAGTTACCTTAGCCACAATATATGCACCAAATAACAAACAGATTCCTTTTTTGAAGGAAACACTAAACATCCTACAAACCTTCACAGAAGGAGATCTTATTCTAGCAGGTGATTTAAACTATGTTTCTGACCTACAAATGGACAAATCTCATTTTACAAAAAATTCTTTGAAACGTAAATCGACAATTACTGCGCTTCCTCCCCTTTTGGAAAAAATACTATTTGTGTGATGCATGGAGGCTACATAACAAAGTGATTAATGGTTACTCTTACTTCTCAGCAAAATATAACACTTATACCAGAATAGATTATCTTCTCACATCTCCTTCACTAACTGACAAAATCACAAAAATAGAAATTGGACAGAAACTTTGGACCGATCACGCTTGGATTGAATGCTGTATAGCATTCTCCAGACTACCAAAAAAAGACCACACCTGGTCATTGAACACGCTACAGGAGCAAATCAGTATAGAAATTCTAAAGTATTTTAAGGAAAACCTTGATAAAGAGACCTCACTACCAGTGGTTTGGGATACAATGAAGGCAGTTCTTTGAGGTAAACTGATCAACTTGACAGCACATCTAAAAAAAGAAAGACAACTTGTTAGAACTAAACTACTAGCTGACATAGCCTGTTTAGAGAAGGAACACAAGCACAAGGGAAGTAAAAAAAAATTACAAAAAGCTCCTTGCCCAACACGGAGCTTTAAAGGAATTATAAACCACCCAAATACAGAGGAATTTTATTTAAAACAAAAATTCTGGTATAAATCCCCCAAATCACTTAGACTTCTGTCTTAGAAGGTTAAAGAGAAAAGACAAGTAAATTTTATTAGTCATATTAGAGACTCAAAAGGAGTGCTACATGCAAAATCTAGAGACATTGTTCACATTCTAGCAGCTTATTATAAATCCCTCTACTCAACCAGAGGACCGGATCAGAAAAGTATTATGAACTATCTAGAATCAAACAACCTTGTGAAGCAAATCTTCTCAGATCACAGGGAGATCTTAAAAAAACCCATCTCAATAAATGAAGTACAAGAAGTAATAAAAAATCTATAGTACAATAAAACAACTGGCCCTGATGGATTCCCTGCAGAGTTCTAGAAGTCTTTTTCTAATAACTTAGCTGGATCACTGACTGCGATCTTTAATAATATATTAGAGAAAGGCATAGTACCCCAATCCTGGAAGGAAGCAATAATAATGACTATACCAAAAGGGAATAAAGATCCTTCAGCCCCAGCCTCATGCAGACCGATAGCATTGATTAACCAAGATGCCAAAATATTCTCTTCAGTGATAGTACAAAGATTGAAAAACATTATTCCAAGCTATATAGACCAAACTGGGTTCATTCCAAAGAGAAATATGACTGACAACATCAGATGGACCCTAAACGTGATTAATTATGCAGACACCAATCAGGCCACTCTATACTGCTTTCAATTGATATGGAAAAGGCCTTTGATTCTCTAGAAAATCCATATTTACAGGCTTTAGTGAAAAAAATGGGATTTGGGGAATGATTCCTTAGGTTGATATCAAGTATTTATGAAGCTCCAATAATAAAAGTGTAAGCAAAGGGCTTACTGACAAATTCTTCCCCCGTAACTCGAAGAACAAGGTAAGGCTGCTCCCTGTCCCCTTTGCTATTTGTGCTGGGGATAGAGCCTCTAGCTGAAGCAATATGAACTAATAATGAAATTAAAGGGATGAAGGTGGGAGGCCATGAACATAAAATAAGCTTGTTTACCGATGATCTGGTACTTTATATTTCACATCCAATAAAATCTTTACTAGGGGCAGGGCTTTTTTTCAGCTGGAACGTGGTGGAATGGCGTTCCGGCACCTCTTGAAAATGGTCACATGGCTGGTGGCCCTGCCCCCTGATCTCCAGACAGAGGGGAGTTTAGATTGCCCTCCGCGCTGCAATCTAAACTCCCCTCTGTCTGGAGATCAGGGGGTGGGGCCACCGGTCATTTGACCATTTTTGCTGATAGTGATTTAAACTTCAAAAACTCCCCCCTTGTCCCAGCTGACCCAAAGTGGTGTCATTGTGTGGTCCTGAGTTCCACCACCACTTCCCAGAAAAAAAGCCCTGACTAGGGGTGTGCAAAACGTTTGCAGATTTCGGTAGAGTTTCTGGTCTTAGGGTGAACCAAGAAAAATCTGAACTCTTCCCTATAAAACTTTCTGAGGAGGAAAAAGAAATCATAAAAACTAACTTCCTTTTCAGCTAGGTTACCTCTAGCTGGAGGCATCTTGGCATACAAATCCCTCTGGAACTAAAACATCTTTTCAAATATAATTATGCTAAATTAACTACTGACATTGCAAACCAGCTGACAAAATGGCATAAACAAACTAGATCTTGGTCGGACAGAATAGAACTAATAAAGAATTTTATGTTTCCGAGATTCTTATTTCTTTTTTGTTCCCTTCCAATACAGGTGTCTGATTCACAACGAAACAAATGGCAAACAATGTTAAATAATTTCCTCTGGTCTTACAAAAGACATAGAGCCAATTTCAAAATAATACGTAATCCCTCTGAGAAGGGAGGTTTAAGCATACCAGATCTAAAATTACATCATCATGCAGCTAAATTGTTTAATGTAGTTAAAATGCTAAACAAGACTGCTATAGAGGGTTGGATAAGCATAGAAGAAAGTTATATTAGCCCCAAAACCCTAAATAAAGTATTTTGGAATCGCCCTTCCATCCGTCCCATTCAAGTTCAGCAAAATGAGTTTGTGCATACATCCTTAAAGACTTAGGATAGGTGGAGAAAGAAGTTGGCTTCAGTTTTCTCGCCAATGCAGGCGTTTACTAATCAACCATGCTTTCCACCAGGAATGGAATTCCAACCTCACTGGAAACAAGCAGGCATGTTAACGCTAACTGATATCACTCACAAAGGTACTCTTAGGGGAAAAGCTGATCTAGATCGATCTTTAAATGCAAAGATACCTTGGTACTGCTATCTCCAGTTACAGCATTTAATAAGAGACCCAAATATTCAAAAAGCAATAAAGAGACCTCAAACAGACTTTGAAAACATACTTAATATAAATGAAGGTGCCATGAAAGATTTGCTCTCAATTACCTACAAAATCCTGCTTGAAGATGCACTTAAGTTTTTTTAAATATCAAAAGACATGGTAGAATATGTGTTCCATCGATCTGACAAGAACATTGGAATCACATCTGGAAATCATTTTCAAGGAAGGCCTTCCCTATCCAATTGCAAGCATTCAAAATTTTGACAAACTAGTATCTCACTCCCCAAAAATTACACTATACAGATAAATAGATCTCCCTTATGCTGGAAGAATTGTAGAAACCCTGGCACATATGCTCAGTGTTGATGGGCTTGCCCAAAAGTGAAAAAGTTCTGGGAGGAAATTATTTTAAAAATTCATAAAATAACTGGGTGTTCCTTGCCAAATACACCAGAATTATTGCTACTAAATGTCTGGGAGAACAGGCCTTATTTGTCATCACAGGGAGAACTCATAATTAATCTAATAGGAGCATAAAAAATGGTCATTGCAGCTAAATGGAAAGATGATTGTTCTCCCGTTATTCAAACATGGCATAAAAACTATGGTAGTTTTTTAAATATGAGAAAATCTCACAAGGTCTGAAACAGTCAGATACAGAGGATTCCTATGCCAAATTCATGCAAAATTGGTTTCCACTGCTGACTTATCTCAGCAAACATGACTAGAGATGGGCACGGACCGGGAAAAAACCCAACCATGTGGTTCGTGGTCCGTCGCGTTTCATGAACCTGCCCCAGTTTGCGAACCATTTCATTTGATTTGTGAAAACGTCACATCCAGGTCAGCAAATTGTCACGGATCAGCAGAAGGCCACTTCCAGGTCAGCAGAAGGTCTGCAGGAAGTCCATCCCCTGTTGCCTAGGAAATTGATTGATTGTCGCCAGGCTGTCTGCAGTGACAAACCGAAAAATGAACCAAACGAACCAGCCTAATGAAATGGGTTCTGACGAACCGCTGGTTTGCAAACCACGAGCCGGCCTGGTTTGTCACAAACTTTGGTTCGTATTTCGAGTCGTGCCCATCTCTAAACATGACATCTTACCACGTTCCTATGTCCCTCAGGCTCTCACCTCCTTCTAAAATGTGTTGGGATCTTACATATGACTGGTAAGCTAAACTTTCCTGATCTTTTTGTAATGTATTTTATCTCCAATGTTAGTTTCTTCTAGCACATTGTTATGTTCAATTATTATATTGCATTGATATTCTTGTAATTTGAATTATCTATTGCAGTCTTTGGATTATGATTTTTTTAAAAACATCAATAAAGGAATTGGGGGGTGGGAATAAGTCGAGGGACTATAATCTAAATCCTTTTAGCCCTTTCGTTCCTACAGACGGTCAAACAGAGGCAGAGACGATAGGGAATCAAGAACTGGATGCTAGTTCAATTACCAGTCTAGATTCCAAAGAAGACACTTCTCAAACTCAAAACAACGGGACATGAGTACACAGAGTAAAAAGCTCTCTGTGTGACTCCAAGATTGGGGAATGTCTTGCTTTTTGCAGATCAATGGGAAAAGACTACCGCAGATAGTTGAGTCTTTTCCATTGTGGAAGTAGGACACAAGATACAATTTGCAACGCTTCTCCCACACCACTTCATTTCTTCACCAATACCACACGATTCCAGAAAAGGAAGCCAGGAGGCAATCCAACATCTTTTGGACATTGGAGCTATATAATCTATCCACCTACACTAACATTTCCAGGGAGTATACTCTATTCTCTTTAAAGTTCCCAAGAAATCGGGACAATGGAGAGCAGCTTTGAACTTAGAAGACGTCAATATCTGGGTGAATCGACAAAAATGTCTTTTGGAGTCCCTACATTTCCGTTCTCCAGTCTTCAGGAAGACTTCCTGACTTTACTAGATCTCAGGGAGGCCGATCCTCACATCTCCATACATCCAACATCCAGAAAACACCTCTGGTTTGCCTTCTGGGTACAACACTATCAGTACAAGGCTCTCCCCTTCAGTCTGTCCTTGTCACCAAGGATATTGATGGAAGTATTGGTTACCTTGGCTGCAAGCTTGAGATTACAGGGGATACACATGTACCCCTATCTGCACAGCATCTTAATAATGACACTGGACTGGGGGAAGTGTGACCTCCACACCAGAACAGTGGTTCAGTTTCTCCAAGTACAAGTATGGGAACCAAGGACATTGGTTCCCATACTGGCCAAGGGGACCTTGGTGCTTCAAACTGATCCAAATGTCAATAAGAGAACTGTGGAGACTTCCAATCTGAGCCAGGGACCTGTTTTTAATCCTGAACCATCCTGGATACAATTGGCAGCATGGAGACGGAGCAGAATGACTTAGAACTAACAGAACTAACTAGAGAAATCATAGATATAATGTTTCAAGTCATATGACCTACTACTACTACTACTACTACTACTACTATTACTACTACTACTAGAGTGGTGAACAAGTTAGTATTATTATTAGCCCCACAATGCAACTGGGGAGCTGGGGCTGAGAGGAGTGGCTTACACAAGGCCACCTACTGAGGCTACTAGGCTATTTTGTGTCCAGAAGGACCCATTGCCCTGTCCTTGGAGGGATACAAAATTTTGCCTAGCCCTGCCTGGAGCGACAGGAGGTGTAACCTAACCAGTTTAGATGCCTTCACCCCACTGAAAGAAGAAATCTTAGTCCAATGTTTCGTTCTAAGGAGGAAATGCATTGGGAATACTGGGAAATTTTGAAACCCTGGTATTGGTTTTGCCAATTTATACTACTACTTTAGTGTGAAGCTTGTCGTACAATTGTAAGACTGCTGTCATCCAGGCAAGAGGCACACATTATGTATTAGTAAAAATATAAAGAATAGTATTCAGTATAAAAAGAAATCCTTTTCAGTTATTTCAATGTTTTTGAAAGTTGCGCGGTAGAAGTACCTTATGCAAAACCATGACTACCATTTTAAACACAGTCAAGTTTTATAGCTTAAAATATGTACTTTGAATTTAGACGATGAATTTCATCATTGAGTTTGTTACATTTATGTGGAAGTTTTTTTTTTATCATGACTTTTAAGTGAGAAAGCCCATCCGCTACACTTTTAAGTAATTGTGAAAAGTAATTATTTCAAGGAGTGCTGTTTGGTCCCCCTGTACTTTGCAAACACTATGTTGTTTTCTTCTGTTGTTCATGAGCAATAGCATTTTCTTGTATTTTTAGTGACTATGCATGCTGCAAGTTTCTATAGCAACAACTACATGTTCTTGGCTTTCGAGGAACCATATAGTACTCTTAGCAAATTTATTATTTTTAATTATATTGATTTATAATAGAATATTCCAAGTTATCTTAAATTGTAAGTTATCACTGCTTTCAAGCACAAGATGCTGTGCAGAATAACTGCATTTAATTTAGACATGTGACATGCAACACTAGTCACTTGATATGACTTGTGGCATTGTGGAATATAAAATCCATAAGGTTTGTTTGTTTGTTTTAATATATGGAAATAATATTGAACACTATTAAAGGTTGTTTGTACTTCAGACTTTTGTAATTTGGTGGGGTGAGGGGCACACTCAAGTGGGAGAGGTTTTTGCTTGTATAAGAAGCTGTATGTATCATTGTCTTAGTATTTTGTATGAGGTTCTAGTCATGCTTTCAGCTTTGTGAGATGAAATTTAAAGTTAGCATTTTTTTCTATCAGTATATATTTTCTGGTGTCCTGCTTACACACATTGATCTTCAAAAAATTTAAGGGTTTGGATTTATTTAAAAGTCTTTTACCAGGAGCTATTGTGCAGTTAGACTGTCAGATTAGGATGTGATGTCAGATTAGGGTTCAAATACTCATTCTGCCACAAAGCATGCTGGGTGACCTTGGTTCAGTCACATACACCTCGCCTAATCTACCTCACTGGGTGGTTGTTAAAATAAAATGGGGAAGGATAGAATAAAAATGTTCTTATAAGTATGTTCAGTCTATAATAGACTGTGTTACAGTGAAATAATGCAGTAATGCTGTACAAAGATTTTTTTAAAAAAAATGTAATTATGGGATTGAGTGGATGAGTTTATAGTATGAGATACTATTATGGTGTGTTATCAATGTTCCACCTTTTCTCCAGTTGTTTCCCAAGCTGGTGGACTCCCAATTAGTTGGGGAAATTAGCTTAAAGGAAACAAGTAGAAGTGGAAGAACCTGGATTCTTCACCTATGTTTATGAGAATTTCCTTAAGAGAAATCTCAAAATAATCCAGGCAGATGTTCAACCTTACAGTTTTTTTATTAAAAGAGAAATAAAAGGGCAAAGGTACAAACACTGGACATAGCACAAGGCTAACTAAGAGAAAATTGGGGAGGAAAGAGGGAGAAAGGAATTTTGGAGAAGATGATGATTACCAGTCTTGAAGAAGAGGTCTGCAAAGGCAGCAGCAAAACGACCATCATTTCATGGCAAAGAAAGAGAAGGCCCAAACCAATTTGGGAGTATATGTATGGATCCAAACACACACACACTGGTGGGTAGGGTGTCCAGATATAGGGCAAAATGCTTCTTGGGACAAGCTGAAGTCTTCATCCCCAATACAATGACTTAATGGGTTTTCCTGTGGTGGATAATGAGTTGGGAGAGGCTTAATGGGTATACCTGAAGTGAACTATAGGTGTAACTGGTGCTTGATGACCTTTGAGTACTGGATGGGAAAAGCTACCAGGTTAGTTGAATAGTGTTAGGTGGTGCTTAATTAGGGTAAATAGGTGAGGGGAAGTAAGGCCAGGTGTGGCCTTAGTCAGGAGTTTCTTGGGAGACCTCATAGTCCTAAATTATGTGTCTCATTAGGGCATGGAGGGGGGCTTCAATCAATCAGCCACCCTGTCTCTCCTTTTAAAATACTTTTCCAGATTCTCACCCAGCTGGCATCCATTTTGTTTTATTTCAGGCCTGGCAGTGTCTTGTACTTATGCTATATGAGGAAGTGTGTTTATGATTTCATATGTATAAATTGCATCTCAGCAGGAGGAGGGGTCTGACTGCTAACACAGTAATCTCGGAGAAGTGTACAACTCTGTGAGGTTAGTTTAATATGAGATTATATGACTTTTCCATAGTCTGATTTTGTCCTTTGTATGCAAAACCATGAATCAAGACCCTAACGTTCAGCACTGGTGCTACCTTATGCTACTAGAAAATATTTACTAAAGAGCCTTGATATGGGGTTCTTGAGAGTCTCTGCTCCATTTTTTAAAAATTTATCCTCTTGTGATTAGTACTGAAATAGAATTATCTTGAACGTCTTTAAAAAATCTTCTAGATCTTTATGTAAGCCTTGCTTTTCCTTAGTAAAACTTTGAAGTGCTTTTGACACTCTGATGTGATTGGGCATGACACTCTGTCAGATATCCAATCTCTATCCATATATAGAGGCAGCAAATCTCTGAGTTTCAGGGCTAGGAAGCAGCAAGAGGAGAGGGCCTTGGTCTCTGTGCCCTGCTGTTTGGCCATCCAGGGCAACTGCTTGGCCATTGCCTTAACAATATACAGGAGGTTTTAAAGATCATTAATTTATACGTCAAAAGTGGCTCGACAGCACATAACACACTAGGGATGTGCACTTCGGGTTTCAGAAACCCGAAGCAAACCCGGATCAACCCTGATTTGGGTTGATCTGTGATTCCCGAATCGTCCCCAGCAGAGCTGGCCCAATTCAGGAAACCCGAAGCAGAGCAACCCAAAGCGATTCAGGTTACTTCGGGAAGTTCTGTGAAGCCACAGCAAGAGGAAAAAAGCTTCAAAGAGCTCTCTTCCCGTGGCTTTCGATTGATGGGAGGGGGAAGAGGACAGTGAGAGAGGCAGGAGAGGGAGTGAGGAGAAGGGGGTGATCAGGGAAGGGAGATTGCCTGCAAGAAAGAGCCAGTGGCTGCAGCAGCAAGCAGCTCTTTCCTTCCGGATTGGGGGATTCTCCGGGAGGACAGTATTTTTTTTACAAAAATTGTTTCAAGGTGGGACTGTGATTTGAATTTGCTATTAATGCTGTTCCTAGAAATCCAAGAAATGTTGTTGTTTTTTTAAAAAAAATGGTGTGTGATTCTCTGGTGTGATGTTAGAATTTGTTTTAAGGTGGGGGACTGTATGTAGTGATTTGAATATGCTATTAATGCTGTTCCCAGAAAGCCAAGAAATGAAATTTAAAAAAAAAATTGGGGGGGGGGTTGGTTGTTTTTGGAGTGTTTTTGATTCTCTGGTGGTGTGATGATGGGGGTTGATTTAATCTAGGACTGTACATTGTGATTTAACAGTGATGTGATGTTTTTAATGTATTGCTGTTATCAAGAATTTTTTTTAAATTGATTTGTGTGTGTGTGTTTGCGTGTGTGTTTGTGTGTGTGTGTGAATCTCTGTTGTGATGGTTGGCCCCATAGGAAGGCATGGAGAGTGGCTGGCTAGCCAGCTCTGGGGGTGCTGGGGAATTTTGAGGAGTTTGTCTTTGCTTTTGTTGGGCTGTTGGAGGGTTTATTGAGGGGTTTCTGTCGGTGGCCATGGATGCCACATTCCATGTGTTTCTATTGTGGGAGTCTGGATTTTCCCACAACATAAAGTGGGGTTGTGGTCAACTTTCTTTGGGGAACCATTACATGGCCTCTCAAAGTCCAATCTCCCTGATGCTTGGGTGATCTCCAGAGAGCACATAGGAGAAGGTCCCCTGGAAGTTTGGTGTATTTTGCTTGCCAAATGCTACCCCCAGCCTCCTAGAACAGCCCACTAGTTTTCAACATATGGTTCAATTTGGTTAGGGTTGAATTCAGTGGATGATTCTCTGGAGTGAAGTTGATCCCCTTCCATCAGTTTGGCTGCACTGAGGGAGGTTGTTCATTAGTTCACTTCTAGTTGCTCACTCACTTGCTTCATATGATTTTGTTGTGTATTTTTAATCATTTTTTTTTTCTGATCGTGGGTCTCTGGTGTTGGAATCCACAAGGATCTATGCTTTTCAATGGCAGATCATTTTAACTGTCCTAGCTCTTTGTGGGAAGTCAGTGCCAAATTCACCCTTGCCTTCAGTAGATAATGGTTCAAGTTGAATCTCCAATCCTGAAACAAGCTCCCCCTTCAAAGACTTGATGGAAAAGATTAATTTTAGTGTGTAGCCTCTTTAATGTGCTGGGCCCATCATTATTTGAGAGAGGACCAGAGACTATAAAATCCTGGGCATGAATGTTGCCCCTGCAGAATCTCAGTCTGTGTGTCTCCAGCACTGGATCCGAGAGCACCTCTGTCACAAGAGGGTGCCCAGTGAGGAACTAGATGGCCAATAAACAAGAAGAAGGCATAATCTATCCTTATCCCCCAACAAAAGAAGCATACACCTACAATTTGTACCAGGAGCCTGCAGAAGTTGAAGGACTCAAGGAGGATAATGACAGCCCTTCCTGCACAGCCACCTGTGTGGGGTTGTGGAGGACTGCATAACCAGGCAGAGTTAGTTGGGACAGACACAATACGTCATTTTCTTCTAACCGTGTCTCTGTTATGTAAGCCAGATCAATATCCTCTTTCTGTAACATCCTGGAGAGTGATGCAGTTTTGTGCCTCACTGATGTGGTATAGAAAAAGGGAGGGAAAGAGGGGCCTTGCATTGTCACCTCTTCAGATGCTACAGAAATTAGATAGGCAGAGAGAATTCTTGCCAGATACTGGGCATCTTTGAAAAATCTCACCCCCGTCTCTCCCATGTCCACTGAAATAGCTCATTCATCAAACATCCTGTTGTGAGCCACAGGCCAGGAGCCCACAGCGTTTGTGTTCTCACCTTTCATAGGCACCAGGTTGTTCATTAGTTCACTTCTAGTTGTTCACTCACCTGCTTCATACGGTTTTATTGTGTATTTTTAATCAGACTTTTCTTATTGTGATTTTTTGGTGTGAAGTTAGTCCTCATAGGGAATAATGCAGCTCAGGGGACCTTCTTTGGGGGGGCATAACATGGCCCCACAAAGTCCAATCTCCCTGAAACTTGAGTGGCCATGGAAGGAGAGTGGGGAGAGGGTCCCCTGCGGGTTTTGTGCATTTTGCTTGCAAAATGCCACCCCCAGCCTCCTGGGAACCTTACCCCCACCCCGATTTTTCCCATTAGAAACAATGGAGATAGGAGGCGGCTGGGGGACCTTCTTTGGGGGGCCATAACATGGGCCCCCACGTCCAATCTCCCTGAAATTTGGGTGGCCGTGAGAGGAAGGTTGAGAGAGGGTCCCCTGCAAATTTGGTGTTATTAGGGAAGAAAATGACTCCCCCTGGATAGCCAGGAGCAGCGTTTCCCATTGGAAACAATGGAGAAATCTTCCCTAATAATCCCAAATTGGCTTAAATACCTTTGGGTTTACCCGATTTTTTTTTCCTGCTCTGGGTAAACCAGAAGCAGGAAACCCGAATCTTTTGGGGTTGCACACCCCTATAACACACTAAAATCTGAATAAGAGTATTTTAAATTATATTTTGGAGCAATATACATATACATACATATTTTTAACAAGGGGTCCGCTGAAGAAAACGGAGCCATGTTAAGTCACTTTGAGTTAAAAATAAATCTTCATGCATGTTCTTGCTGTGTGAATCATATATTTCAATATTTGCTTTGTTTGCATAGCCAGATAAGAAAATGAAGTAGAACCTTCAAAAAAACTGAATGGATGTGTTCTTTAGACAGAATAATTGTGTTCAGTTACTAAAAAAATTGGTGTATTTTGGTTTTGCTTATAACTTTGTATTATGCTTATATTCTCTATGGGATTTTCTCTTAATATCTATTTTTAGTAAATTTCAATTAGTATAAAAATAGTAATTACTAATCACATAGTTAATGCCCAACTTGGTTCCACTATGTGGATCCAAATCCATACAATGAGATCCCTGAAAACACTGAAATTTGCAGAAAAATTACAAAAGAGAGAGAGAGAGGCTCCTTCCCCTGCCCCCAAATAAAGGCCAATGAGAATACATCATGAGATTTTTGTTGGAAGTATCATCTCCTGCAGTGGGAACGTAGGCACCTGAAGCATACTGCTACTTTGTTACGTTTTATTTAGTCCACATAAAAAATTTGCTCCTCTTGCACCCTTTTTCTATCGAATAATAATGTTGCTTGCAAGTTCTGAGTACTGGTGATTGCAGGATCTTACATTTGATCAGTCATTTTTTGTTACTCTGCAATACATTTTAACAGGCCCCAAGATATGCTTGAATTAGGCTTACTCATATAACAATATGATCCTAAGGCTGCTTACTGTGTAGGTACGACCTAGGTCCACAGAATGTGGATCTGTGTTTCTAAATAAGGATTTTACCATCACTTGTTGAAGATGTTATAACTTATTCCCATTGTTAAATGGTTAATAAGAAACAAAATGTAATTATTTAGCATGATCTAATTGCAATGAACTGGGCCACTAATGCTTCCCATCTCATTTTAAAATTATAGCCTTATTCATGTTCTCTGTGGCCAGTTCTCAGCGACCTCCCCATGTCACATATAACATGTGTATCGTCATTAATTCAGCTAGCCTGCAGTCAAATACTGGATACAGTTCTGAAAAAATTGTTGCCATCGCTAAAGAAAGGTATACTTTTTTGAACAATAAGCCTATATACATCCATTGTGTATCATAAATTAGTTTACTTACATAATCAGGGCAATGCATAATTCAGCTGCTCTGTCCACAGTATGCACCCCTCGTCAAAAAAACACACCCCACCACAAACCCAAATCAACATAAAAAAACTGGAAGTTTTGGCAACAAAGAAAGACTTTGAAATAAAAAATCATTTGTGCTTATACACAGGAAGACAAACTAGAAATTGATTAATGTTTAGGCTGAGCTTCGGGTTATACTTTGAAACATCATCATATTATAGTTTCACAGGCCCATTCCCTATTCCTACTACCTGAACATTTGTCTAAAAAAGCATCTTGCCTTTCTCCATCCTGTGGGGGTGGGAAATGTACCTGCTTGCTAGTCATCAAGGTATTTGCACATACACCCCATTTCACTTAAGGACTGAAACAGGGTTTTTTAATCCTTTGGAGCAGTTTGCACATAGTTCTTCCAGTGCCAGAACCTCTTTCATTTCATTCCTTGCAATTCAAAAACCTTTATTTTCTATTTGATTCCAGGCCTTATTTTCCACACATCTCTGTACGTGGGCATTCAAGCTCTGCAGTGTTTCCTTTACCTTCTCTACTTTTTTCCCCTTGATGTTTGGGGAGGGGAGTTAAAGACATCTCTGAAGCAACTTCAAAGTAGCCTGTGATTTCTGCTTCCTTGTATCCTTGCCAGCTTTAGCAGTACTAGCCAGGGCAACTGTAGTCTTTTCTTCTGTGAGATGGGATTGAGGGACAATTCTCACTTCACTTTTTGTATTCAGGTTTGGATAACTGATAGCAAATGCATGCTCTTGTCAAGCCTAAAGGGTGCACAATGCAAAATAAAACAAGTTTCACCTTAAAATATTAAAAAGGATCCAGGAAATAATCAGGGCTCCATGTCTGCACTGTTGTCTTGTGGGCGATGTCTGTATTAAGTATTTCCTTAAACTGTTTCCATTAAAAAAAAACAGACTTTAAAATTCACCCTATGAATTTTAAAGTAATTGTTATCATCCAAGCCACCAGTCTTGAATTCCCAATGGAAAACTGTCATTGTTGTAATTGTTGTTCTTTCCTTGAGTGAAGAGAGCCATATATAACATTTGATCTTAGCCAAAAGGCCATATTAAGCTACTTGCATTTGCTCTGTATGAGTAGTTTTTCTCTGTAATTTTGGTGTTTGTTTCCATGGCAGCAGAAGAGAGCTATAGAAGCCATCAGCAGCAATGGTCTTAGCTGCTGGAGGCTCCTTTTGCTTTAATAGAATTGAGAATAGATACTTGATCAATGGAAAAGTAAGATGTTTTAAAACATCATTTGCCTCTTTTTTTAGCTTACTGAGTTCTTAGGTTAGCAGCAAGCTGTAGCAACTGTCTGCAGTTAACATCGTTTTATTAATTTATGGCAAAGTATGGAAGCTTACCCTTTTTCATTATTTTTTACTTTGTGAGATTAACATCTTACTTATGTGAATATATGTATTTCAAGTAGAGGTACCACTTAGAGAAAGGCACAAATGATTGCTTGCACTGAGCTTGGATGAGAACAGGCTGAAACTGTATTGTATAGCCTATTTCAGTGGATGTTGATAGGCAGCTAGGTACTGTGATGAGTAGGGAGGGCAGTCTAAGTCAATGCCTGCTGTTCCTAGCCATTATTCTGGGGACACTGCTGTTACTCATCCCACTTGTAGCCCTTAAGACTTGAAACATACTTAAGTTGTCCCTTCTCACTGGTCTGTGTAGCTCGGCTTATGGGTCCTGATAATATGGCCCTACACAAAAGTTTAGAACTGTGTGTATTCTTGATGCACCCTCAATTCTCTATAGCAGCAGCTCATGTAGTATCATGTTGCCTTTGAAGAAAAAAAGGAGCACATGCAGGTTTTCTAACACAATGTTTGTGTCAGGAAGGTAAATATGAAGAGAGCTAGTTTCAGAAGTATTTCTAAGCCCTTATTCAAGTGATTGAAATGCTGGGGAGATGGGCAGGGTTCTGCCCATTGTCCTTATTCTGCCAACCTGTGCATTAGTAGTTCTTTTAAAATCTGTTTTAGTAGTTCTTTTTAAGTCTATTTTAGCCAATCACCCATTGGTTGCAACTTCTGCCTCATATATTATTTGCTGCTTTAAATATGTTTTCCTATGTACAACCATCGCTCCATGCTGTCTAATGTCAGTCCTGTTTTGCTTCAGTATCTCTGCTATGTCTTGGATCCTTGCTAATGCTATGTCTTTAAACTTGTATATGTTTACCTTATGGTATTGTATTGAAATGTACTTACTTGATACTGATTGTATTAATCTCATACTGTGTAATCCGCCTTGAGTCTTCAGTGAGAAAGGCGGACTATAAACTTGGTATAAGTTTTACTTTTTAAAATACACTGTATGCATGCTGTTACTTTTTTTCTACCCATCTTCTATGACTCCAAAATATAGTAGTAGGGGAGAGCTCCTTCAGCCACTGAGTACTCTCTGATTGGTTTTGTTTGTTGCTGTTTTATCTGCTTTATCAATGGAGAATTCAAACTGACGTGATGCTGGCAACATAAGAAATGATACTTCAAGGTCACATTGAAAAACAAGCCATATTTTGCAAAAGGCACATGCTGTAGTTTAGCCCTTTTGCACAGAATAATTTCTGTTGCTATGTTGCCAACAGAAATAAACAAGGGTGATAAACTGGCAATTGTTTATCCTTTCGAATGTTAGAAAAGCTTACCTTAGAAAAGGTAAGCATATGCAAGGAATAACTTGAATTATGTAATTAATGTATTAGTGTCCTATTTATAGCCCAAGAGTAGTTTTTATTGGTCAAGCGCTCCAACCAAATTGATAGCCTTTCTCTTTAATTTCAACTATTTAAGCAACATTATGGTTCAAATTTACATTTTTAAACAAGAGGAAAGGAAGGTGAAAATATTTTAATAAATAAGAACAATCATATTGTATTGTTTGCTTGTTACTTCTAGTGAATTATAATCCTTCATTTTTTTTTTTAGTGAAATCATCAAGGTTATTTCACTTCTCTGTTTTTCTCTGATCCTGTAAGGCAATTAAGCTGGAGGAGGTTGTTGTTGTTGTTATTATTAAAGAAGTACACACAAATAAAGTTTTTATAATCCTGCTCTATCCACAGATAAAGTTTATATGATACTGCTCTATCCTAATTTCTTAGAATAGAATAAGAATTCTAATAATCAACCAAGCATATACCAGACAAAGGCTGCTTTCCTGAGAATGAGTCCAACCTGAATAAAATGGGACTGAGTAGATCTATTGAGGAATGCTTCCAACGCCACTTATCATACCTTTGCTATGAGTATATCTTTTGGCCAAATTCCAAAGTTTTTAATAAACCATTCATGTGTTTAAAGTATCATGACCAACTTTTAATAGTGACCTAAGACTGTCTTTGCTACTAACAGACGGTTCCAAGCCAACACTGTCAGTTCTGAATTACAACTGTCATTAAAACTTCAAGACTAATGCTATTTAGAATCTTATAAATGCTAATCTTAGGACATTCACTCTCTCTCAGCCTAACCTGCCTCACAGATCTTGGGGATAAGCTGGAGAAGAAAACCGACCTAAGCTCCTTGAAGGAAGAGTGGGGTAAAAAGTACACAGTTAACTTGAGGGCATCCCCAGCACAGATAGAGGAAATCAGCTCATTCTTCAGGCAGTTAAATTTCACCAGAATGAAACATGGCACGTACCCATCACCTATACCTGTGTTTTTCATAGCATCCTGCTCAATAATATGTTTTTAATTGCATCACATATGCAAACAAAATATGTTTAGGCAAAATTGAAAAGAAAAAAAAAACTGGTTTAAATTGTTCCTAATGGAAAGGACTCAAAGGATTGCTGTTGGAGACCAGCTAATTCACAATAGGAATTATCTTGCAGGCTTACACAGGGCACAATCTTATCCCCCCTGTTATTTAACCTCAATAAAAAGCTATTAATAGAAGTCATTTGCATCTATGGTTTTGGATGCTATCAATATGTGGATGACACCCAACTATATATAATGCTATCCAAATGCTCTGGTGATATAGTAGAGGTTTTGAGTTGCTGACTGACAGCTGTGGTCTAATTGCTGAAGGTGAACAAATTGAAAGTGAAACCAGACAAAACGGAAGTGATGCTGGTTGAGAAGGCAGAGACGCTGAAGGACATTGTGCTCACCACTTTTCATAGGGTTCAGCTGAGACTTGCAGACTCAATTTAGAGCCTTGGGGTTATACTGGAACGAGGATTGCTACTAGAAAAGCAAGTTAATGCAGCTACAAAAAAATGCCTTCTTCCAATTCAGTCTAGCCTGGTTGATGGCTCCTACTTTCAAATAGCGAATCTAGCCACCTGAATCTATGTCACAGTAAGATTGAGACTAGTCTGTTTTAATGCACTCTACATAGGTCTACCATGAAAGTCAATTCAGAGACTAATTGGTGCAGAATGCCACAGCTCATTTATTATCAGGAGCTAGGCAAAGCATGCATATAATTCCATTCTGCAGTTACTATATTGTCTTCCCATCAGTTACTGGACTCAATTCAAGGCATTGGTTATCACATGCAAAGCCTTTCTCGACCTTGGTCCCTTGTATTTGCAGGACTGCCTCTCTCCCAGTTCTCCACCGTGGCAGCTTCACTTATCCCGAATAGGGCCTTTTGCTGGTGCCACATTGTAAATGGGCAAAGTCAACACGTATTCTCTCTTGTGGCCTCCATATAGAATGGCCTGCCTGATGAGGTTTCTTGGCTTTCTGAAAACTATGCAAAACTGAATTATTTATGACGGCTTTTTTATATGGGTATGAAGGCTGTACTATAAGGAAATGGATGAAAGAGACACACAAGTAAAGAACCCCTATAGATTATTCTACCATATACTGTCTGTTCCTGTATTTAAGTTCCTATTGGATAAATTCTGTGCTGTTTATTATGTTATATTTAATTACTTATGCTTTGTTTCAGCATTGTTTCAACTCTGTATCAGATTTCTGCTTATTTTCAAATTTCTACAAAATTTGTGTACCTTATTGCATTGTTTATTGACTATACCATCTGTTGATTCTGTTGCTTTACACTGTATAATCTGCCTTGATTATATTTGAGAAAGGAGGATTACAAATAATGTAAATAAATAAAATAATATCTAACTACTTTTTGTACTTAATCTTAAAAGAATCATCTTTATTTTGACTCTGCGTTAATGAAAAGTGTGTATAACTGTGAAAGAACCCTTTGAGCCACAGTAGTTATGATGATATTAAAATTTGTGTTGAGTTGTGATGGATGTCAGGATCTAGCAGACAGAAATATATCTTTCATATTTTAAAATGGCTATGTTGGCTGCCAGTTTGTTTTCAAGTTCGATTTAGGGTTCTAGTTATGATCTTAAAAGTCCTTCATGATGGAGGACCCACATTTCTAAATTATTATCTTTCCCCTGAATGTGAGGCATTCTGTCTGTACATCTGTCACCCCACTGATTGCCAGGGTTGACTCAGCTGATCTTTCCATATGTTTTTATACAACACTTGCTGTCCTTAGGTGTCATCTGCTAGTTATGTCCCACTTATGGTAGCCTGCCTGGCATCAAACAGACCCATCATAGTTCACACACTGCAGAACAGACTCCCCAGGGAGGGGTAGGGAAGCCGTCTCTATAGCTATTTAGCTGTATTTATGGCCTTAAATGGGGTGTAGTCTACAGGCATTTTTTAGGGGAAAGGGGTTTATGTGGGGTTTTATTGGCTGATCTTCATGGTTCTAGTACCACTCTGGCTTCAGACTTATGATGACTAGTAAATCCATCTAGTTCAATACTGTCTGTTCTAAATGACATCAACTCTCTAGCATCTCAGGAAGAAATGGGTCTTTTGCAATATTTTAACTGGAGATACTGGGGATTGATTCTAGAATCTTCTGTATGTAAAGCATGCCTCCACCATTGAGATGTGTCCCCTACATTTCTCAATATATTAAAGGAAAAATCTCCCTCAAAGAAAGGCAGGATAAAAGTGTGTGAGAGAAAGTGCTCAGGATGGCATAGGTTCCCACACCCATACATCATGCTGAAAAAGAAGTAATTTGATTATTTTAAAATGTCATTTAAACACTTAACACCAGTTAGAGTTTCTGTTTAGAAGTTAAACATAGAAAATGTTAATCTTGTTGCAGATGTATCATTAACATGATTAACTTTAAAAAGCCAAGCAAAGGATTGATTTGTACTGGAGGAGTGCATGAGCTTGTGTGTATTTCTGATTTCTTATAATTTAAAAGATTGAAAAACTTTGTCTTCACCTGGAATGAGTGATGGGCACTGCTTATTAAATTGTTTCCTTCTTCTTGTGTTCTTTTTTAAGACAACTAGATTGAATCTTAGTGATTTGACTGTGTGGAAATATATTTACATGTAAAAATAATTGATTAAAAAACTAAGGATTAATACACTAAAAGTATAACTGAATTGATTTGTAAAGAAATGGTATTATTCAGCCTATGAATTTGTCAGAATGTTGAAAACATTTGTTCTACTACACTGTCATGGATATAGGTAGAACTATAGGGGAACAGTTGCTGGGTATGACCAAAGAAGTCATTCAAGATGTCTTTGCACACAGAAACAGAACTAGTCCAGCCCCCTAACTAGACAGACCACAAAGGGAGTCTAGAGGCCTAGAATCTAACAACCTTGGATAGGGGCATAAAACAATAGATTTATTCAGTTGTATTGCCATGTGTAGATTAAAAGAGTTGTCTAACTTCTATCGCTGTTTACAATGTACTAAGGCCCAGGTGCAGGGAGTATCAGAATGGCAGAGAATCATAAAATCTGGCAATATTATTGAAGGATAGTTGGACTGATAGAGGATCAAAAGATATGTAGATGTATGAGAAACTTGTAATCACTAATTCTACATAGACTTTGTTAACACAAAAAGCAAGAATGAACTATTATATGTTTCAAGAAGATGTTTCAAATATGGAAAACCTTCTTTGGTGTATGAAATCATAAAATAATAAGTTAGCCAAGAATTTGGTCTTTGCAGCATCTATTGTTAAGAGAAGGTTCTGAAACCTTATAAATATGACAAGCTAAATTGATTGAGGGCTTCTTAGAAGGAGCTCCTTGCCTGTTACCTTTGTATCTTTTAGTAAGATACTTTCTTGGACTGATATCATTGTTCTCCTATAATGATCTATATAGTTATAATGAACAGTATAATTTTCTGTTGATTTGAGTTGATATCAAGAATCCTGAATAATTATTTTGTAATAATAAAGGCTTAAAATGGAAGCAGAGACTCCGTAATTGTATTTCTTGTGTCTAGTACTCAGTAATAAACCTAAGACGTTATTTGTAGTATACCTCTTGCCAGATACTTTATTTGATATTTAAAAAGCTAACTAGATAGTAAGGGCTTCTTAAGAGCATGCCTATATCTGACTCAGGCCTGACCAGAGTCATCCAGAATAACATGTCTAAATTAAATGTATGCTGAAACCAAAGTTATACCTTACCCCTACACTAACAAAAATTATTCCCATAAAATATACTGCCTGAAGTTACACAATATATAGATTAAAGATTATTAGCTTTACGGAAGTTTCTCTATTTAATGTTGTAATAATTGGTTTTAATCTAATGCTAGTAAAACTGCAGTATTATCTGTCTCTGTCATATACAAGGCACTGGAAGAAATGCCTCTGTAGTGTTGCATTGTGTAGAAGTAAGATTGCTTCCCGTAGAAAACCCTCATCTAACAGGCTTGGGCTGACCTTCCTCTACCTTGAGGTAAAATTTCTCCTCACAAGCAATGAAGCTGAATACTGGGCTGGGAAGCCTTTAGTAGCATGTTTGAGGTTTAGCTTCAACCTTCTTTCTTGCTCCACCCTTCCGGACCATATAAGTGGTATGGTAACCCAGACAAATCTAAGTGGGGGAAAGATCAGGGGTTTGTGCTTCCCTTAGAAAGGAACTGGCACAGGAGGCTTTGGGAGGTTCAAAATGAAATTGAAGATTTATTTACAAGTAGGTAAAATAACAAGGCATATAGGCAGTTGTTTAAACTGAAGTAACAAATGTTTTTGGACTGAACACTTCACTGGTGTGAGGCACAAAACACTTGGTTTGGTTCTTAAGTTGCTGGCGTGTATGAGAGATGCTGATGTTATCAGACTTAAAATTGTTAAAGGGAGTTCTTTTTGAGGTTGGCACTCCTTCACAAGTTAGGTGCTTCAAGTTTAACACCTACACAGCACGACTTCCCCTTTTCTGCAGACCTTAGGGTACTCCACTGAGTCCAAAACTCTTGTAAGATACTGGGCAGGAGTTATACTTATGCCCCAGCTATAACCCAGTTCCTTGTGCCGGGGAGACTCCTTTCTACCCACTTCCTTGGCCCACTACACTTGCCAGACCTCTTGTGTCTGTGCAAAAGTTAGTGCTGTCTGTCCCAGTCTAGTCCAAGGACTAAAAGTGCTTAATGAATGTTATGATTTCTCTTGTAAGCGTACGTCTTTGCTTCCTCACACTGAGGTCTCTCTGGCTGACCCTCTCTGGTCAGAAGCATTTGAAGCTGAGTCCATCAGACTTCTACACCAAGGATGTCCCACATTTCAGCCTCCTGACTTGTTTTGTTTTTTGTTTTATGTTTCCATATGGCATTGCCCTCTTTTTGTTCACAGACCATTAACAACTCATTTTTTACACACACAAAAATTGCACTGTTTTTAACCTGAAAAAACCTGGTATTTGCTGGACAGTAACCTTATGTACATGAACAGTTTCATGTGTCTGAAGAGGGAACAGCACAACCACAGGATTTTGGTGAAGAGCTAGTCAATTACTCATCAATTTGGCTGATGATTGCAAGGGGCCAGTCTCTGGCAACTGTTAGTATAACAGAAGAGAATTATTTTTGATAGAGGAGAGGGCATCATTGGACACTGCAAATATGAGGTTTTTTAAAAAAGATTGTTAAAGATAATTGTGTTATTCCTGTCCACTGTTACTCATGCTCCTTAAAATAAAAGAGAAGAAGAGAATCACCCATAGTTCGGCATGCTTTATCAGAGGTGTCTGCAAATACATGAAGAGTTTTTGTTTAATGTTAAACATTTTTAAAAGGCTATTGTGTTATGTGGTGCTACATTACCCATGCTGCCCCCCCGCAAACCCCCCCCCCACACACACAGTGGATGGAAAATCAGAAGGGTCACTTGAGAACACAGAACAGAGGAGGTATGCCTATCAGATTGAAAGAGAAATCACAACAAAAAATGGAGTGGAAATGTATTACCCTGGGCTGCTGGAATTTTCATTGCAAGAATGATTTTACACAGAATTGCATCAGCAACCAGACTACCACAAACAATCACCCTGAGGTGGAAGCCTAGGATGTAATCTTCCAAGAAGTTTAACCTTAAACTACTTACTCTGTAAATGTTGATTATGTTGTGTTTTTGTATGCCACATAATGGTCCCACAAGCTCCTAAGTAGAGATGGGAACGAACTAGAAAAAAAATGGACCATGCAGTTCGTGGTTCGTCGTATTTCACGAATCGCAGTCTTTCATGAACCTACCTCAGTTTGTGAAGTGGTTTCATTTGGTTCATGAAAAGTAACATCCAGGTCAGCAAATCGTCACTTCCAAGCCAGCAGAAAGTCACTTCAAGGGCAAGCAGAAGGTCACTTCCGGGTCAGCAGAAGGTCTGCAGGAAGTCCATCCCCTGTTGCCTTCGGCTTCTAAAGGAAGTTCTTGAGAATCCTCTAGCTCTTTAGCATTTTCCTTTGATTGTAAAGTCAATTTACTCATGTTAAGCTGTAGCCAACAACTCCTCATTGATTCATAATCATAGAATTCACTTGTTTAAAGTTTGTTTTATTCATATTTCTAAGTATACTTAAAATATTTAAGAATACAACTAAAAATATAATATGGGTACTGACCACTAATCTCATACTCCACTTGAAAATGCTAACAAGGTTGCGAAGATTTACCAGTCCTGTTCTGATGAATGCCGGTGTTGTAAACAATCTAATGCAGACTTCTTTCATCTGTGGTGGCTCTGTTTGTGAATACAGGTTTTAAAAGCAAATAGCGAGTTGTATAAGTAGGGGTTTAGGAACCTTTATACCATTATTGGTGATAGAGAATGCCCTCAAGTCATAGTTGACTTTTGGTGACTGCTGGTTCGGTTTACATGGCAAGAGACTAACAGAGGTGGTTTGCCATTGCCTGCCTCTGTAACCCTGGTCTTCACTGGAGGTCTCCCATCCAATTACTAACCAAGACTGACCATGCTTAGCTTCTGAGATCTGACGAGGTCAGACTCACCTGGGCTATCCAGGTCAAGGCATGCCATTATTATCTGAGGCATTTTTGTTGGCATGCTGTTACAAAAAGTACTTCCTTTAGCAGTGATTTTTAAGGGGGTGGGATGGGCACTAAAATAGTTTCTTTGCACTTCTTCCATTCATAGACTCATTGGATTGGATATGAAAATTATATATATATATATATTTAGCACAATGCCAAAGGTGGTAATGAATAAACACTAAATTGCTGTTAAAAATTGCATATGGTATATCAATTTTATTCTTCCATATAAACTGGTCAGATTGACACTAAACTTTGCAAACAGCTACCTTAAAAAGCATTAAGCAATATCTCCCACTGCGCTAAAACTTTGGACTTCAGTCCTTGGAATTCAGAATGCTTGAATTATTTCAGAGTGTTAATGAAGTAATGTTATATTTTCTACTAACCAATGTAGTTGCAATTTTACAACATTTTTTGTTCCATTACTGTGCAATGGGTAGCAACCCAATAAATATTTACATGCATGCTACTGTATTACTATTCTTATCTTTAATTTTTATGCAGACTATTTTGCAGAAAGACATATTTTAGTATAAAAGTATTTTAACCTTTAAGACTGTCCAGAAGCTGTAATGGTACAGAATATTGCAACTAGAATGTTGACTGGAGTGGGTAATAGGGCCATATCAGTTCCAGTATTGTTCCTTCTGCACTGGCTCCCAGTTTGTATCTGGGCCCAATTAAAACTTTATACAGCTTGGGACCAACCAGGGCCGGCACCACTGTTGAGGTGGTGAGGTGGGGCCGCGGGCGCCATGGGGCCGGAAGGGGTGCCGGGGGCAGAGGCGCGCGCTGCGCTGCCACCAGCCAGCCCTGCGCCACTGCCACCACATGCCCCCAGGCGGGCGCAGCAGCTGCAGGCCAGGGATGGCAGGCGGCTGGGGCGGCGTGCAGAGCACGGGCGGCCTCCTCGTGCCGCCCCAGCCACCCTCCGGCAAATGGCCCCGGCGTCACTGCGTGATGATGTGATGACGTCATCACGCAGTACGCAGCAAGGATGGCCTCAGGCACCAGTAACCTTGGCGCCGGGGCTGGGACCAGCATACCTTAAGGATCGCCATATGAACCTACCCATCCACATGGGTCATCTTTGAAGGTCTTGCTTCAGGTGGCCCTGCCATCTGAGTCTAGATGGGTAGCAACCCAAGAAAGGGCCTTCTCAGTTGTGGTGCTGAAACGTTAGAACTCCCTTCCCAGAGAGATTTGCCTGCCTCCTTCTGTCATTGTCATCAGCCAGCAGATGAAGTCTTCTTTGTTAATTTGGTGTACCTTCAGTAGATTCTTATTGTTCCTTCTCCCTGGTTATGTGTATATGTATTGGTTTGTAAGTCTATATGTTTTATTGTATTGATATACATTTTAAGTGCAATTTTAAATGTTGTTCATCTCATTGGGGAACCTATTTTGATGGAAAGTAGGCACATAAATGTTTTAAATAAATAAACCATCCTACATACACAATTAAGCTTCTCGTAAGCTATGTATCATCAGTATAACTAATTTTCAATGCAGCCAAGTGTGTGGATACTTAAATCCAGAGACTGAGGCTATGTACAGATAAGATGGATCTTTCTACAAACCGAAAGAGCCCAAGGTTTGCAGAAAAATCTGAAATCTTTGAAAAATAATTCATTGAGTTTATAAAAAAATGAAATAGAAAGAAAAAAGAAATCAGTGTCCATTGAGCAAGTTGCTAAGCAACCACAATATTGCCAGACTTGGTTTATATCAATAAAAGTCAGGGGGAGGGGGCATAGTCCTTTCCAAAACTGTTTTGGCCTTTGAGAGGGAGGACTTACTGCCTGGCAGCAATATGACTTGCTTCCTCTCAAATGGCTTACTCAGGCCCAGCTGCTCGCTACTTTTCAACATCAGCCACCCTATGAAAGCCAGGCTAACAGAGGCTTTCAGGGAAGGTAAAGAAATAGTGGAGGAGGGGACAAAGAGATTACCACCACCACCACCCCGCGCACACACAATTCCTTCTGCATCTCTCACTTGTTATTGTATAATATTTGTACAATTATTAGTTAGTGTTTATCCCTTCTCCAGGTTTTTGTTTCACATTATGGATTTCACTAAAGGATTTTTGAGATAGATTAAACACATAAAGTTAAAATTAATGAATGTGAAATGTAAGTGACCAAATTGATTGTGACTTGCAGAATCCTAACGCAGTAATGCTCACTAAGTGGCTCTTTGACAGGCTACCTATGGTTCTTCCTCAGTTCCACAAAAGTGAGAAAGATTATTGCCTGGTAAGGCTTGTGGCTGGCAGGTGGTTCCCACCTTAAAACAGCCAACGGTGGAGGATGGATAAATTGTGAATCTCCCTGAGCTGTGGGCTCAGGGACATGAATGTGACATGTAGCAACCACTAGGCAACTTGCTACCACACCATTTTTGCTTCATCGAAATACAATGGTAGCTTTTGGACAACTTGATATTACACAACTTACTTGGGTCCAGCAGCAGCCTCCACACATCCTGCACAACTTGGCTGGGCCCAGCAGTGGCCACCAAAACTCACCTAAACAACATGTTACTGTATGACTTTTGAAACTTTTTCCAGGATGAAGCTGCCAGAGATGGAAGGGAGGGAAAGCTGGGCCAGTGTGGAGTAGTGGTTTGACTGTTGGACTAGGATCTGGGAGACCAGGTTGAAATTCCCAGTTTGCCATTGCAGCTCTCTGGGTGACCTTGGGCCAACTGTGCTCTGCCAAACTAATATACTAACAGTGCATATATAGTGTGTTGAATAAGGCTTTCAGTTGCTAAGAAAGCAGTGGTCATTTTCAGTAACTGGATGAGTACTTTTACTGCACATTGACCTCAATGGATTTAGAAGGTTGTAGATCCAGAGGAGTTAGCTGTGTTAGTCTGTAGTCCACTGTTAGTATATTCATTTGAAGGAGTGCGGCTTGGAAGCTGGGAACCTGAAATGAAATTGATCAAGGCTTTTTTAGCCATGGACATTAAATTCAAAGTAAAACAAAAAAGGAGAGTTCCTGGCCTTTACTGAAGATATCGAGGAATGGACATAAATGGCAAGGCATTACAAGATTTTTTTTTTTCCAAATTATTCATAATCCACCTTTCTTTCCTGTTAATGAACTCTAGATAGAGGCAGCCTTAAGGGACATAGAAAGACACCTCATATCATGCAGAAGATAAGGGAAGCCATGGAAAATCTTTATGAGAATTTGTATATTCAATCTCTACAAATTTTGCACAATTGAGAACATAAATTATTTAAATACAAATGAACAGCATGTCAAATTTTCAGTAGTACTGGTTGCAACTTGTGAACAGCTTGTTTGGCAAACCACTGGGTAATGAAACATCTCTGGTTTAGCTCCAAAGAAGTATTTGTATGTTTTATTTATTTTTAAATTTGTATCTTTGTTTCCAAGAAAAAAATTCAAAATATACATAATTAAAACACAATCTAAAATACATCATATATAACATACGAAACAACAATCTTTAAAACAGCTCAGTACTAGTAACATAGTGCAATGCAGTAGAAGGTGAATATAAGGAAAACCACACCAGTCAATCCATTTTCTATCTAATCTAAACCTTCTTAGAACTGAGCACTACCATCCTCAGCATCAGCCCAAAAACTGCTTTACATTGATGCAGCAGGAAGGATAAATGGTTTCATCTTTTCAGTATTGATTTTTTTAAATCATAGGATATTCAGAAAGCCTATACTTGGATTTGTCAGACTATGGCATTCCAAACCTGATAGTCTGTCTCACTCCCTTTCTGCGAGAAGACAAGGTCTTTTGATTTCAAAAGGTTTATTGTGAAAGACAGCATTCAAGTCCAGATGTACACCGAGCAAAGTATTGCTGGGAATAAATCAAGGTATTCATGAAACAATATGAAACAAGGTATTCATATTGTCCTAATGGCGTATTGAACACGGTTTTCCATTCATCTCCCTCTTTAATTCTTACATGAAAATAGGCATCTTTCAAATCTAATTTGGAGAAGATCTTACCTTGTGCCACGACGTTGAGTAGATCTCTGATGAGTGGGATGGGGTAGGCGTTGGTTGTAGACACAGCATTGATCCCTCTGACGTCGGTGCATAGTCTTAAGCCTCCATCCTTTTTCTTTACGAAGAGTACCGGAGCTGCATGAGGGCTATTAGTCGGACGGATGAATCCTCTTGCCAAATTTTTATCAATAAATTTTCGTAGTTCTTCTCTTTCCAACGGGCTCATGGAATATAGTTTGCCTTTTGGCAGACTTTCTCCCGGAATAATCACAATGGCGCAGTCAGTAGCACGATGAGGAGGAAGACTGTCGGCCTCCTCTTCACTGAACGCTTGTTTCAGACCTCTATATTCCTTGGGGATGCGATTCAGATCCTCTTGAGTTAGAAGGGCTACATCTAATTGTGGTGGTTCAGGTCTTCCCCATTCGGGTTGCCAAATATGTTGAGTGCAACAGTTAGTATTGAAGTTCACTATTCCTTTAGTCCAGTCTATGTGAGGGTTATGATCCCATAACCAACAACTGCCGAGGATAAGAGGGTATTTGGCAGCTTAGCTGATAACAAAGCATCTTTTTTCCCAGTGGTTTTTCATACCAGTGGGTATGGGTTCAGTTTCTAATGTCACGGGATTCATGTTGGATCCGTCCATTTGTTCAAAAATAATAGGATTTTCTAGTTCTCTAGTTTCCAGACCCAATCCGTTTACTAAGGCTGGAGCTATAATATCTCTGGAACATCCTGAATCAATCAGTGCTTTTACGCAAGTGTGCGTTCCCCTTTTTGGGTTTGTTAATATCACGGGTAGAAACAATATAGACCCCTTTTCTCTCACCTCGTTTTGGGTGATTTTCTTTTCGATCTGCCGTTTGGGTCTCTTTACGACAGATCCATCTCGTTTCCCAACTGGGGGCTGTGTGCTTCTTCTTCACCCTCGGGGGTTTGTACTTCGAGTTCCATCAAAACTTCTTCTGCCTCCAAGCCTTTTTCCGGTTGAGTACGTTTTGACATTCCTTTTCCTCTGCTTGCTCTCGGAGCTGGTACGGGATGGGACGGAGTGGGGGCGGCGGTTGTCTATGTGCGTGTAGGACATTGTGCCGCAAAATGCCCGCTTCGGCCGCATTGGAGGCAAAGTCCTTGTCTCCAGCGAGTGTCTCTAGCTCCACGACTTGGGGGGCCTGTGCGACCCCCTTTGGGTATTACTGATGTTCTTCTTGCCCCTATAGCTTGTTGTTGTTCTACTAACTGCACTTGTTGTATGCGGTTTTCGACTTCACAAGCTAGTTGAATCCATCCTAGAAGGGTTGGCAGATCATCCTGTATTAGGGCGCGATCCAGCAATCTGGGATTCATGCCCCCTTTAAACATTACAATTTTAGTCCCTTCTTCGCAGTGAGGGCATTTGGCTGCCAGCTGCCGGAATTTGGCCGCGTATTCTCTAATCAGTTGAGCACCTTGCCGTAAAGACTGTAATTCTGTGCGGGACCGATCCTCCTCGAGGGGAACTTCGTATTGGGTGCGCAGGGCAGCGATAAAACTTTGTAAAGTGTCTAATTCTGGAGCACCAGAATCATATAGAGTTACATACCATTCAGCTGCTCTACCTTCTAGTCTCGATGCCAGGTGATCAATTCTACTTTCTTTGTCCAGAAACAAATGTCCCCAACGGTTAAAAAATTGGAGGGCTTGTGCTACAAAGAATCCCAACTTTTGTGTATCGCCATCGAAAGTGGCTTCCAGTTTAATCCAGTTTAATGGTAATTCTAGTTCTCTCCATCTATCCAGTGGGAGCTGTATAGGGGCAGGTTGTGGCATCGGCCCCTGCATTAGTCCTCTAGGCCGGTCTTGCAGGTCTTTGGGAACCCCTAGCGGCCGCGGTCTGGGCAGGCTTCCCAGTGGTGGAGCTCTCGGAATCGTTCCCGGAGGCCCCGGGGGGATTTGCATTATAGGCAAAGGTCATAGTGGTGGTGGTTGCTGGGGTGTCACCTGTCTCGGAGGTATCTGCGGAGGTGGTGGCGGAGGCACCAGTCTTGGAGAGGGCGGAAGTGGTTGCTGTTGAGGAACGATCTGAGGTGTAGGTGGTGGTGGTACTTGCCGTGTGATTGTCTGGAGCGGCGCTGGTTGGACTTGAGGCCGTAATGTCGGTGGCGGAATTGGAAAGACCTGCGGAATCGATTGCTGCGGGATGGCAGTTTGGGCTGGCGTAGCTTGCACTTGTATTGGCGATGGATCCAGGCCCGATCCTGGAGTGGACTGGGTACCCACCGATATTGGGCCACCCGCAGGCACTTGCCGTAATTGATTGGCTGCGTTTTGCGCCTCTCTCTGGCCTCTTATCAATTCACCAATCAAGTAGACAGCTTGAGCTAATTCTTCCTCCATCGCTCCCATCCGCCCTTCCATCTGGCGGTAATATTCAGCGGCTTCTCGGGTAGCTCCATCTTCTCCTCTTTCACTGGGTTACGTTGACTCCGGAGGGATATAATCCGTGGGCCACGGCCTAATTGGCCTCTCTGCACCTCCAATCGTTCTCCAATCCTGGGTCGTACTTCTATTATCAGAGAGCTGTATCGACCCTACTTCTACACCACCTTGTAAGATTTGTTCCTCCTCAATAGTCATACTGGCCAAAATCCCTTTTGTTAAGCCAGTAATTGCCGAAATCCCAGTATCCAGCACCTGGGTTCAATATTCCAACTGCTGAGTGTCCACTACTTGGGTTCGATATTCCAACTGCTGAGTGCGTCCACGCTCCCAGTTTTTGGCTGAGATCACATCTGTATAATCCCAGCTCATAAGTTCTTGTCGGGTGGTCTCCCAATCCTGGAGCTCCTCTGCCCCTCTGTGGTCCCATTCTTCCAGGTGGCCAGCATCTACATCCCACTTATACCAGGGCTGACTGCTGGCCCTCATTTCTTCCGGAGTGCATGCTGCTCTCCTTAGATCCCAGATGATGCCGGAGCCTTCTGGCTCCGTCGACCCGACGGTGCGTCTCACATCAATCATTGACCGGGAGAACATCATCCCCGCTCTCCTCTCCCTCGCCTCTCGAGGCCGGGAGCCCCACTGCTGCGGAGTCGGCAGCAAAATCAGTTGACTCTGATCGGTAACTTCTCGCACTTTCGGTCGTGCGCCTGCTATTACCGGTTCGGCTTGCTCCACTCTCCCAATGGGCACGGATTCCATCTGGTTGGCGGGAGCCAAGACCGCTCCTCCTGTAGGAGCCGTTGAGGGTACTTCGGGGGGTATTTCGCCTGGATTCGGAGCCTCCCCCTGTTCTCTCACTGGCACCAACGGCGTGGAGACATCCCCCTCCTGTCCAGGGTCGACTAGATCAATCAAGGAATCCTTGGTATCCATTCTCCCTGGGTGAGGGGTTGCAGACTCCAAAAAGGGTAGATTCCCAGCAAAATGTTAGACTATGGCATTCCAAACCTGATAGTCTGTCTCACTCCCTTTCTGCAAGAAGACAAGGTCTTTTGATTTAAAAAGGTTTATTGTATAAGACAGCATTCAAGTCCAGATGTACGTATTCCAGGATTAGAGATCCTGGATGAGCAAAGTATTGCTGGGAATGAATCACAGAGCAAAGGTTGTTACATTTCACACTCCCGGAGCCCAGCCTCCCCCCCAAGTTCATACAGCAAAACTTCTCAGAGGAGCGCTGAGCCGGCCAAGGTCGAGACAGCAGATAAGACAGTATCCTTTCCCATGGAATCGGCTCCTTGCAGGTGTTGCCTAGAGGGAAAGAAGACTAAACACTACAGGATTAAATATGGCGTTACTCAGGTTAAAACAGTTCCTGACAGTATGAAGATAACAGCTTGGATATTAACTATGGGGTAGATGCAGCAAGGACTTTCCAAGAACAAAAGTCCATGTGGTGTAATGCTTAGAATGTCGGACTAGATCTGGGAGATTTCAGATTGAATCCCTGTTCTGCCATGGAAGAGAAGAAAACAATGTAAGCTGTTTTGGGTTCCCATTGGGGAGGAAGCTGAGGTATAAATAAATACTTACATAAAAATAAACTGTACAAATATCACCAGTCTTACTGGCCTTCCACCAGCCTCCGGCAGTCATATAGAGTGGTAGCCACACAGGTTGGGAGACTACAGAGAAGATGGGGAAGGGGGCAAAATTGCAAGGTTCAGGAAGGAGTGATTGTACCCCTTTTCCACATCCCACCGCTTCCTCTCAACCTGGTAACTATTACTCCATTCAGGTATCACAGCCTTAGAAATATTATTTTCCTGGGACTGAAAATGGCTGCTGGATGCACAGGAAACCAGGGAGATCAGCAACTGTCAGTGCCTTCTGCCGATTCAACCATATGTTTTCTGCTGACAAAAAGCACTTCTGTCAGCTGAAGAGAGAAGCAACTTTTGCCAATTCACAGTCCAGATTTTTATGAAATTCCTGGGGGGCCACTGACCCCCCCTGGGGGGATCATTTTGTGAATGCAATAGAAGTAAGCAGTGAGATCCCACAAAGATCAGTACTGGGGACAGTTTTATTTAATCAGTTCATAAATGACTTACTTGTGATATATATTAAGGGGGAGGAATGCTGCTTCTCCAGGAACCTGACCAAGGTGCAAACAAAAATAATAAAAACAAAACTTTAAAAAGTTGTTAAAATCCAGCATTAGAAAAATCCTAATCTCCCATAAAAACCATAGACTATAAAAAGGTATTTGGAATTGGGGAGAGAGGGATAAGCAGTGTAGCATTCAAATTTGGAGACAATACCAAATTATTTGGGACTACTAAAAAAGCCCGTTGTAGGGAAAAATACAATGGGCTTTAGAAATGGGAGGGCAGGCAGTCAGACATTGGCTCCTCCTCTGTGACTCATCCCAGCCAGGTGAAGGTGGAGGGCGAGCAATGCCACCGCTTCTGACCCAGCCAGGTAAAGGGGGAGGGCATTGCCCCCTGCTCCGCTACTGATCCCAGCCGGGTGAAGGGAAAACGGGCATTGCGACCTTCTCTGCTACTGATCCCAGCTGGGTGAAGGCAGGGGGCGGGCATCACCCCCTGCTCTGTGCCTGACCCCAGCTGTGTGAATGTAGAGGGCAGTCATTGCCACCTGCTCCGCGCCTGATCCCAGTTGGGTGAAGGTGGGTGGCTGGGCATTGCCACCTCCTCCACTCCTGATTGAAGCTGGGTGAAGGTGGGGGTTCAGCATTGCCACCTGCTCTGCACCTGTTCCCAGCTAAGTGAAGGTGGGGGGTGGGCATTGCCACCTGCTCTGCTCCTGATCGAAGCTGGATGAAGAGAGATGGGCATTGCCTCCTGCTTCACTCATGTTCTCAGCTGGGTGAAGGCAGAGGGCAGGCATTGCCACCTGCTCCGCTCCTGATCCCAGTTGGGTGAGGGTAGGGGGCGGACATCGCCACCTGCTCCATGCCTGATCCCAGCTGGGTGAAGGTGAGGGGCGGGCATTGCCACCTGCTCTGCTCCTGATCCCAGGTATGTGAAGGCATTGAGTGGTCATTACCACCTGCTCTGCTCCTGATCCCAGCTGTTTGAAGGCAGGGGGCAGACATTGCTGCCTGCTTCGTGCCTCATCCTGGCCTGGGCTTCCTGCCACAGTGTGCTCTCAGAGGGACAGGCTGCTTCTTCTGGGCTTCCTTCCACAGCAGCGCCCTCTGGAGGCACACCAGGGTACGAAGTGAGTTGTCTGGAACACGGTTAGCCTTTTATATAGTAGGATGGTGAAAACCAACGCAGATTTCGAAAAGTTATAGGAGGATTCTCAAAACTGGGTGAGCAATGTGTCAAATAATAATAATAACATTTGATTTATATACAGCCCTTCAGGACAACTTAATATCCACTCACCGCGGTTTACAAAGTAAGTTATTATTCCCACAACAATCACCCTGTGAGGTTGATGGGGCTGAGAGAGCTCATAGAAGTTGTGACTAACCCAAGGTCACCCAGCTGGCTTCAAGCGGAGGAATGGGGAATGAAACCCGGTTCTCCAGATTAAAGTCCTGCTACTCTTAACCACTACACCAAATAGGCTCACAAATGAAGTTCAGTGTTGGTAAATGTAAGGTTATACACACTGGAACAAAAAAAAATCCTAACTAAATATTTGCTGAAGGGGTCTAAACTGGCTAAGACCCAGTTTGAAAGAGTTCTTGTGGTTGTAGTAGAAAGGTCAATGAAAATGTTGACTCAGTTTGCAGCTGTGATGATAAAAAAAATGTTCTGGAGGTTATTGGAAAAGGGATTAAGAATAAAATGGCCAACATCATCATTTCCTTATGCTGGAATAGTGTGTACCAGTTAGGTTGCCATTTTTTCAAAAAGAACATTGCAGAGCATGTAAATATGCAGGAAAGGGCAACCAAATGATTATGGAATTGAAACACATTTTCCATGAGGAAAGGCTAAGGAGTCTGGGGCTTTTCAGTTTAGAAAAAAAAGATCGTTGAAGGACATGTTAAAGGTTTATAAAATTATTTGTTGGGTGTAGAAAACGGGTAGAGTTTTTTTTCTCCTTCTCCCATAATATTTTAAGTCAGTGGCATCCAGTGAAATAGTTGGGAAATGCTTTCAGAAAAGACAAAGAAACACTTTACTTATTGAGTAATTAAACAATGGAATTTTCTGCCTGTGAATGTAACGATTGCCATGAACCTTAAAAGTGGGTTAAACAGATTCATGGAAAATAGGTCCATCAGTGCCTACCAGCCATGGTGAATTAAGGGATCCTCATAGATTGAGGTAGCAAACCTCTGAATAACAGTGCTGGGAGGCAGCAGCAGGAAGGAGATGGCCTTATTCTCATTGCCGTGTTTGTCGACCATCGAGTACACCTGGTTGCCTGCAAAAGGCAGGGTATATTTCAGTAACAAGGTCAACAAAATTCCTATGTAGGTAAAGATGTAAAGTGCTTGTGCCTAACAATAGTACTAAATATCAATGAAAAAATTAATCACATGTACAGAAGGCAAAGCATACATTAATACTCTCATTAATACAACAAATTTCCTATGTTTTTAAAGTGCCAGTGCCTGTTGTATTAATGCTAGTATTAATGTATGCTTTGCCTTATGTACATGTGATTAATTTTTTCATTGATATTTAGTACTATTGTTAGGCACAAGCACTTTACATCTTTACCTACATAGGAATTTTGTTGACCTTGTTATTGAAATATGCCCTGCCTTTTGCACATGTAACCTACTTCTATGCATATACTATTTGTATGCTGATACTAATGCTGCTACTGTAATATGGTTTGCTTTATATTCATGTAAGCTATCTGTATCCACATATTGAATTTATTGGCATCTAACTTTTTGAACATATCAAGTAAATTTGATTTGACTCCTTTTGTGCTAGTTAGTTTATCACGGCGTGTTTGTTAGTTTTCCTGCATTTTACTGTGGTACTCTTGTGTTCTGGTTCATTTTTTAAAACTAATGTAAGGAAGGCCAATTGTTATCACTAGACTGTTATGCAAATAGGACGGAATTAAAGGAAGAAAAATAGCCAAGAATTAATATCTTTTCGACTCAAGCATGAAGTTTTTTTTGTGTGGGGGGGTAGATAATAGATTACAAACAGGAGTCCCACTTCAGAGATTCAATAAATATGGATTATAATGTGTATATAATTAGAACAAACCTGAATATAAAATACTATGTACTATGTATTTGTGTTCTGAATAATTCCAATACCTACGGAAATTTGACTTGAAAACTGAAAGACTTGTTGCTGCTTCTTCAGGCCAGGTTTCTCTTCTTCTAAGACTGGGGCAGGAAACAAAGTTTCTTACCTTTGTCCATCTTGTAATTAGGCATGCCATCCCCTGCAGATGGTGGGAGATCCCCAGCCCATGCCTTCACCACTGCTGACCTGGCTGGTGGAAGGAAGGCACCTGGGGAAGGCAGGCACACTAAATGCATGATTTCCCAGTGCGATACAAAACCTACAGATTGTGCCAGGGGCCAATTACCTAAAAATCTTGCACAAACATTAAGTCTGGGGAGGACTTTTAGTGAATGCTCCCCAGCACCACCTATAGGTTCTATGTCCCACCAGAAAGTTGGCTATTTGCTGGCATGATAGGTGGGTACAGGGGTAAGTATCTGCTGCCTCCCACTCCCCCTGACTCTTCACCCTTCACCTCCTGGTTTGGCCCCTGAGAAACCTGAAAACCCTACCTGCAAAGTATAGTGTTCTGCCTGCCTTCAGCTTTTTTAGTCCAGCAGCAGCAGGAGAGATATTCCCTACAATGCCATCCTGTTGAGGCATTTAGAAACAGAAATGGGCATCAAAGGATGTGCCTTGGACTGGTTTAAATAGTTTCTCATGGAGTGGACTCAAAGTGTTACCGTCGGAGATCAGCCATCTCCGAAATGGGAATTATCTTGTGGGGTCCCGCATGGTGCAATCTTATCTCCCATGTTATTCAATCTCTACGTAAAACCTTTAGGAGAACTCGTTCACAAATATGGAGTTGGATGTCATCAAAATGCAGATGATACCCAACTTTATCTCGCTATCCAGGTCCCCACAGGATGCAGTAGAAACCTTAGGTCACTGTCTGACAGCTGTAGTAAAATGGCTGAAAAATAACAAATTAAAATGGAACCCAGACAAGACTGAAGTGATGCTTGTTGGGAAGTCAGAGATCTTGAAAAACATTGTACTCCCCACCTTTGATGGAGTTCTTTTGACCCTTGCAACCTCGGTGGAGAGCCTAGGGGTTTTACGGGATCCAGCATTACTACTAGAAAAACACGTTAAAGCAGCTGCAAAATAACGCTTACTGCAGTCTCACTCTAGCCTGGAAAATGGCTTCTTATCTCGACATGGCCAACCTGGCCACCTGGATCCATGCTATGGTAACATCAAAACTTGACTGTTGTAATGCATTATACATTGGTCTCCCATCTAATTAACTAGGAGGCTCCAATTGGTGCAAAATGCTGTAGATCGAGTATTATCAGGAGCTTGAACATGAGATCCACGCATGCGCTAGCTACGAGAAGACGTGCATCTGACCTGCTCCACCAAGTTAAAAGAGTTATGGCCCTAAAGTGATACTAAAAGGTAATAAATCGCTCGGGAGAGTTAAAAGGGTGCCTCTGATAAAGAGGAGATAAGAAAGATAGCTGGAACGCTAAAGGGAAAGGAAAAATAACTCAGAGAAAACAGCAGCTGGGCGTGCGACCAGAGTTTCCTGCTGCAAGCTAATTATAGCTATATACAGACTAAACAACCAAATCATGGCTCGAAACATCCGAGAACTGTTGGAACAGCTAACTAAATTTGAAGATAGAGTGACAAAAGACCTAGAAACCTTGAAAAAAAGATACTGAACGGATAACACAGGAGATGGGCGTAGTGAAAGAGATGGCTGAAGAGGCAAAGAAAAAAGCCGGCACTAATGAGAAGAGGATAAATGAGTTGGCAAAGAACTTAGCAAGACAGTCAGATTGTCAGAGACGGAGGAACATGATTATATCTGGTATTAGTGAAGAGATAACACCAAGGCAATTAGAAGAAGTACTTTGTCAGTGGTTCAAAGAAAATGGCGCCCAGGTGGAGCGGGAGGAGATTGAAAGAGCGCATAGGCTGTTTAGAAAACAAAGAGGAGGAGAACCCAGACAGGTGATAATAGCTTTTGCAAGAGAAAAATTAAAAGATGAAGTCTTTAAAGTTCTTAGGAAGGTTGAGGACCTGAAGTTCAAAGGAAATAAAGTTTTTGTGAGCCATGACTTCAGCCAGGGTACATTGCAGGAAAAAAGGTTGCTGAAGCCTTATGCACAAAGACTTCATAATGAAGGAACTGACTTTACATGGGGTTACCCAATAACCCTGATTGTGTTCCGAGATGGTAAGAGATATAGAGCCAGGAATCCAACAGAGGTGATTAAAATGCTTAATGAGCTGGGATTGGACGTCAGCAATTTGGAAGAGGATGATATGGACCAGGAGAGTAACACAGACGCTGGGGACGGATCATCAAGGTCAAGCAGCTCCAAGCGACCAAGAATTAACTCCCGAGATGAAAGAAGTTAAAGGGAAGTAGCCACCCTATTTGGGCAAAAACTAACTAATGCTATAGAAGAATGAGGTGGGGGAGGGGGGAGGATGCGAGATCTCCAGAATGTGGAGAGAAGGGGGTGGAAAACTGCAGAAGAATTTCTCTTTCACAAGGGAGGGGGGATGGGATTGGGGAAATAACAGAATAAAGGCTAATAAACTTCGGCTACGGGGGCGGGGCATGAAGTCAACCAAGGATCATGGCTAGATTAATTAAAATACTTTCACTGAATGTGAATGGCTTATCCTCAAATCTTAAGCGAAGGCTAGGTAAGATGGCAAGAGAAGAAGCTATTAACCTAATGTGTATACAGGAAACACACAAAGCTAAAAGGGATTCCAGATCACTTCTTAATAACCCAGGGTGGATAACCCTTGCTGAATCTAGAGGGACCAATAAAGCAAGGGGGGTGGCAATATTAGCTACTAAAAATGTGAATGTAGAGGTAGTAGATAAGCGGGAAGATAAAGATGGTAGATATGTATTAGTTAGAGGTAAAATAAATAAAACATACTTTACAATCCTAAACTTATACGCACCCAATAGAGGTCAAAAGGGTTTTTTAAATAAAGTAATTAAAAAGGCTAAAAAATTTGCTCAAGAAGACTTAATAGTAAGAGGAGACTTTAATATGGACATCATAAAATATGGGGGAAGTACCGTAGATAAATGGGGATTAAAGGAAGTATATGATGCATGTGGTCAAAAACCCACTCCTACCTTCTTCTCAAATAGGTTTAGAACCTATTCCTGTATAGATTTCATTCTAGTTAAGGAATCAAGAACACTCTCTGTTGAAGCAGTTCGGACTTACCCAATTTGGATTTCGGACCATGCCCCAATAAGGGTGGAGGTGGACTTGAAGATGGATCGGAGTATGAGACCTTGGAGATATAGTAACTTAGTAATGGCAAAAAAAGAGGACAAGGATTATATAGGAAAACAGATTAAATTATACTTTAGGGGAAACCTGAATACAGTAGCTACCAACACCCTGCGGGATGCAGCGAAACCAGTAATAAGAGGTTATTGTATAAGGAAAGAAATAGATATTAAAAGGGAGTGGTACCAAAATAGACAAAGGAAGATTCAGGAATTGGAAATGCTTCAACAACAACAAATGAGGAGGTATAACCCACAGGTGCAGATCCAAATAAAAGAAGTACAAAAGGAACTAGATAAGTTAGATGCCATAACATTATGGAAAAAGGAAACATTAATTAAAAATGAATATTGGAGAAGTAGTATAAAATCAACCCAAAGACTAGTCAAATATCTAAGGAATAGAAAAGAGAAACAAAGTGTGAAGAAAATAAGAGAAGGACCCAACATACTGAGGGACCCGAAAGAAATTAGGGAGGCTTTCGCAAGATTTTATCAAAATTTATATGCAGGAAAGAGAATGGCAAAGTTTGAGGAAAAAATACAGTCTATAGTTACACAGGAAGATAGACTAAAGTTAGAAAAGGATATAACAGTACAGGAAATAGTTGAGGTAATTAAAGAACTAAAAAGGGGGAAGTCTCCGGGGCAAGACGGTTTCACTGCAGAGTTTTATAAGGAAATGGTAGGAGTATTAGCACCTGAACTTCAGATACTTTTTAATGCTATAATGAAGGGGGAACAAGCCCCAAACTCGTGGAGAAAGGTGGAAATATTGGTGATCCCTAAGCCTCAAAAAGACCCAGAAGTTATTACGTCATATAGGCCAATTAGCCTATTGAATCAGGACTACAAGATTTTTGTTAAAATACTAGCAAATAGATTAAAAGAGGTGATACCAAGTATAGTGAAGGGAGACCAATATGGGTTTATTAAGGGAAGGAATATAGGCCATCCAATTAGAAATATCCTCAATATAATAGAACATGGCCAGAGGAAAAAGCTTGGCCTTCTTAAGCTAGATGTGTATAAGGCCTATGACACACTCTCACATGAATATATTTGGAAGATTATGGACGGATATGGGATAGGTGAAAACTTTAAGTATGTTATACAAGAAGTATATAAAGGAGGGAAGGCAGTAGTAAGAGTGAATGGAGAGCATTCGAAGGAGTTTAGTATACAGAGAGGAGTAAGGCAGGGATGCTCCCTTTCCCCATATCTTTTTATAATGGGTATGGAGATACTAGCGGATAGAATAAGAAATAATGGTAGAATAGATGGATATCGTATTGGAAAAGAGGAGCTAAAGATTAATCTGTTCACTGATGACATAATGGTAACACTGACAAACCCTAAAGAGGGAATTAGAGAATTAAGAACCATATTGGATGACTTTGAAGCATATTCAGGACTGAAGGTGAATATGGATAAATCCGAAATTATGTACTTCAATGTTGATAAGGCAGAGCGGAGAGAAATAGCAAGGATGACAGGATTGGGACTAGGAGTAAAGAAAATAAAATATTTAGGGATCGAGATTTGGAAAAATTTGAGTAAAACAGGAGAAGGGAATTTTAAAAAGGTTTGGAAGAAGATTAGCAAGGACATGATAAGATGGGCCAATAAGAACTTGAGTATTTCAAATAAAATTAGAGTGGTTAAGATGTTTCTAATCTCGAAAATGATGTACTTATTCCAAACACTCCCAATAGAGTTGAATATAAAACAGCTAGAAAAATGGAATGGACCAATTAGAGAGTGGATTTTTGGAAGTAAAAAATCCAGAGTTCAACAGAAGTTCATATATAACTCGCAGAACGTAATGGGGTGGGGTATACCTAACATAATAAATTATTATGAAGCCTTCAATATTAAAGCACTTATAGATATAGAACAGGATGTAGACCAGAAATGGGTTAGATTGGAAAATGAGCTAAACCAGGGAGTAGGGAGGTTTGGTATTTTTACAAGAGAGGTGAACAAGGAATATGTCAAAGCAAGGGGGCCTAGGAAAACGGTATTGAAGGTTTGGAAGAAATGGCAACCGATTTGGTTAAGTAAACCTTCTAATTGGGCACCAATAGAAAGTATATATGAGGAAGCCAATGACCCGCATTGGTGGGAAGTACTTAAAGAAAAAGGCTTTACTAGAGTAAGGGACATGTATGACGAAGGAGGTCAACTTAAACCTCTGCAAACGATAATAGAGACAATAGGAAAACAATATTGGTTGAAACTGACGGGATTATATAGTGTAATAAGAAAGCAACAGCAAAAGGGGGAAAGGTGCTTGGAGGAAATCGCAGAAGTACTGTATAAAGCGAAGAGGAAGACAAGTAAAGGGCTAGTTGGTAAGATATATAAAATAATGACCACCAACGAGGACTCAATAATTAAAAGCCTTCAGGAGAAATGGCATAGAGAAGGGCTGACCTCAGAAATAACTTTAAAAAAATTAATGGCAGGGGTGAAAAAGATTAAAATGGATAAGCTTAGAGAAATGGAGCTGAAATATTTTACGAAATGGTACAGGACACCAGCCCAATTAGCCAATATGGTACAGGGGATGAGTTCGAACTGTTGGCACTGTAACCAGGCTAAAGGCTGGTATTCGCATATGTGGTGAAGAATGCGCTAGAGTGCAGACATTTTGGAAGAAAGTATTGGATAGGATAAAAGATAAGACAGTGGTATCAATACCAATAGATAACAGTCTAATGACACTGTGTACCCTAAAGACTGAGAAAATAGAGAGTAAATATCAAGAGGTTCTCAAAGCTATGGTATTAGCCGGGAAAGCTGTGATAGTATTGGGATGGAAAAATGAGAACAAATGGACTATGGAGAATTGGAACAATTACCTCTTTGAATTTGTACAATCAGATATTGTGGCTTTATTTACTGAAGAGAAGACCTGGGAGGAAAAGAAGAGTTCGATTAATAAGAAGTGGTCACCTTATTTTGACTGGATCATGGAGGAAGAAGCCAAGAAGGATATTAACTGGAAACTTTGGACCTTGTGCCCATGGCTGAAGCAATGACAGAAGAAGATTAGGGGAGGGAAGGGAGGGAGGGAAGGGTAAGGATAAAGGAAACCTGTATATCAATACCGGGAAGTTTACTTTGTAAAAATTTGTGTTAAAATAAAAGGAACAGGTATCAAAAAAAAGGGAGCTTGAACATCACTCCCATCCTACAGTCACTCCATTGGCTACCTATCAGTTACCGTGCTCAGTTCAATGTAATGGTTATTACATACAAAGTCCTTCATGGCCTTGTTCCAGCATACCTACGGGACCGCCTCTCTCCCTATGTCCCTCCACGGCAGCTTCGCTCATCTAAACAGGGTCTCTTGCAGGTGCCAGCCTGTACATGGGCGAAATCAACAGCAGCCCGTACACGGGCTTTCTCTGTGGTGGCCCTTACCCTATAGAACGGCCTTCCTGAGGAGGTCAGGAGAGCCCCCACCCTCCTGGCTTTCCACAAACAATGCAAAACTGAATTATTCAAAAAGGACTTTTTCTCATCTAAGAGGGTGGTATTGTAGGAAAGGGATCCCAGATGTTTTGCTAATGAGTTAGAAACCATAGATTTCACCATTATGTTGCCTTACATATTATCTGTTGCTTTAAATATGTATTCCTATATCCTACCTGTGTTTTTTGTTGTTCAATGTAAGTACTAGAATTGATTAATTTAATTTAATTTAATTTAATTTAATTTAATTGATTGGATTTATACTCTTCCCTCCCCACATCAGTGGGCTCAGGGCGGATCACAACACAACTTAAAACACATTTAGCTATCATTAAAATTATAAAATACTACATGCTATCATTAAAAATTACATCTATACACACATATAGAGCAAGGAAACAAAGGCAGCACATAATTTAGTTTAGACGCTCCATAAAGCAGTTTTTCCCAGAACAATATGTGAAAGATGGACGGCGACATTGCATGAGAGGGCATATGGTTTATCCCCCCCCAACTAGGGGGGGCACCAACCATATGCCTGGCGGAACAACTTCGTCTTACAGGCCCGGCAAAATGCTAACAAGTCTTGTCGGGCCCTGGTCTTATGAGACAGAGCGTTCCACCAGGCTGGGGCCAGGACCGAAAAAGCCCTGGCCCTGGTCGATGCCAGGTGGGCCTCCCTAGGGCCAGGGACCTTTAATAGATGTTTATCACATGAGCGAAGGGTCCTCTGGGGCTCATATGGGGAGAGATGGTCCCGCAGATACTTCGGTCCCAGTCCGCGTAGGGCTTTATAAGCTAGTACCAAAACCTTGAACCTGATTCGGTACTCCACTGGCAACCAATGCAGCTGGCGCAGTACCAGTGTAATATGCCCCCATATCGGTGTTCCGGTGATGACCCGTGCTGCTGCATTCTGTACCAGCTGTAACCACTGGATCAGGTTCAGGGGAAGCCCAGCGTAGAGTGCATTACAGTAGTCCAACCTAGAGGTGACCATTGCTTGGACCACTGTAGTCAAGTCGCGGGACGATAGATAGTGGGCAAGTTGCCTGGCTTGTCGAAGATAGTAAAAAGAAGACCTGGCAACCGCAGTGATCTGATCCTCCATCTTCAGGGAGGGATCAAGAATCACCCCCAGGCTCCTAACGCTTGGAGCCAGTGTAAGCACTGCCCCATTGAGTGTAGGAAGATGGGGTCCCGAAACCATTCTTCTACGACTCAAGTACATGATCTCCGTCTTCGTAGGGTTCAGTTTCAGCTGACTTTGTCTCAACCATCCAGCCACAGCCTCAAAAGCATGCTCCAGGACACCCGGGGTCGATCCATGCCGTCCATCCAACAACAGATAAAGCTGGGTGTCATCTGCATATTGGTGACACCCAAGCCCGAAACTCCGCACCAGCTGGGCGAGGGGGCACATATAGATATTAAATAATAATATTTATTTGAAAAACCAGAATAATTAAGTTCTGTTTCAGCAATTCCTCAACCCCATACTGGATCCTTGCTAATACTATATCTTTGTAAACGTATATTCTTTTATCCCATGACATTGTTTATGGAAATGTTCTTGAAACTGTATTCATTTACCTTATGACATTGTTTATGGAAATGTTCTTGACACTGTATGGAAATGCCTTCCCTTGTCTTTGCCACTAATTATACTAATCTTACACAATGTAACCCACCTTGAGTCTGTGAGAAAGGCGGAATATAAATAACATAAATAAAAATAAATAAAACAATAAATAAATACAAAGTCAAAGGAGAGTTAGCAACTTTACTTTAATGATGCTGTTTATTGGGCCAACAGGCTTTGAGCAATGCCACACTAAATACTACAGTAAACAATAGTTTAAAAATGACCGAACATTTACTGCACTTAAAATCCTTTAAATTTAATTTCATAGGAAAAAAATTGGCAGCTGCCAGTGTATCTCCTAAGTCCATACCTTCCAAAAGTTTTTTTTTAAAAAAACCTTAACTGGTATTGTCAGCCCTTCATTACCATAATAATGAGAGTAATCCTCACATCTTGAAAAGCCAGCAGCAATCCTTTCAAGGGTTGGTACCCTTTTTCCTTCCTACTTCTTTTAATCTCTGTAACAGAGTTTATAGGGTGAAGACTTCTGGAGTTTTAGGCAACACGTGCAAACTTCAGATCACAGTGGTAACTGAAATGGATAAAGTGTGGGTTAAAGAAGAAAAGGTTATCAGTTCATCTGTCCTAAAGTGAGAAAGAAAGCAGAAAGCTGGATTGAATAGTTCACACATGCGTAGTTTGGATATCCTCATGGAGTTATTTATCTTCCCTCCTCATGTTTATTAAAAATTGTTCTTTTTTAAGAATTTTTTTTAAAGACTACTAAAAGGGATATGTCAGGCTTGTTCATATTTCACAGCTGAACTACCCTTTGCACAAACATGGCACTGTAAATCATCTATGCTTAAAAGTAGGTCACTTTTAGTGATCCAACAGTGATCCAATGAGTGTGCCATCTCTGTGTAGGTGCCACAAACTAAGTGGCCGCAAACTTAAAACACAAAGGTAACTGGAATTACCTAACAAGGTACTACTGAGTCATATCTCAAAGTTACTTGAGACAGCATTCAAGGTGGACAGTGAAAAAGAACACAGACAATTTGGTGAGAGGCTTGATTCACATGTAAGGTAGGGGTTCAGTCAAAATACATTGGGCTGGCATTTGTGTTCACATTGAACTTCTCAGCACCCTTGGTTAAATCTATCATTTAAGATGAAATAAAATAATAAGTGGTCCCCCTCCCTCGAATCTGTCTTCACCTAGATTGCAGGCAAGTGCTAAGTAGGCGAGGAGAGCGGGGAGGGGCACAGCAACAAAATACACAGACACAGTGCTGGTGGTGAAGAGGCCACAACTTTATTGAGATAACAGCTCAGGGAGCAAAGGTGTGCATAGGGCACAGATCCGAGCATCAGGTGACCTGCCTGCCCAGCCAATGACCCACACACACCCTCAGACCCCTACTGAGGGGGGGAACCATGGGATGACAGCCAATGGGATGTCATGTGGGTATGCACCCCTGTATGAATCATCCCCTGACACCTGGGAGTGAAGCGGACTGACAGCCCCCAACTGGACATATACTGGCCATTCCTCACTTACCAGACCTCTTACGGGAATCCCCATAATAGGGAAACTGAGCCTGAGGGCCCTGCCCCCCCTAAACAGATCGGTGTCCAATGCCCAACACGCTGCCTAATCATTCCAAGTTGTGACGAAAGGGAGGGCTGGGCACGATGCCACCACTGGCCAAGTGCTATGGGGCAGGGGCCAGCTTCCCAGACCAGGGCCTGTACCAGATGTGCCTGGGAGTGCTCCCCTGGCCCCCGGTCATCTCCTGCCCCTCCACAACATGGCGGCCACCATGCTGCCTCCTTGCTCGTCTCCCCCACATTGCCTGCAACCCAGGCCCCCAGGTAAGTCTAGGAGCCATTGTTTCTTAAAGTTAAATGATCAAAGAGACTGAAACACAGATAGGCCAAGGCAGCTTGCTAAAAAGTTAGGAGATTTCGCCTGCAAAGTTTGGGAAACACTACTACGTAGTCTTTAGGTAGTTTCTGAATTTACATTTTAATAAGACTTGACAGTCAAACTACATGTTATTTGCCATTTTCTGAAATCTTTTCTTGATAAATCTTTAAAAACAATTGAGAGCAGCAAAATAGTGTGTGTGTGTCTTTGTTTAAGCCCATTTCTCCATTGGTGGTCTTTCTGCTGTAAATTGCTTGGAGTGAGTTAGAGAAACAGCCAGAGGGGGAAAGGTTCAGCTCTCCTTTGCCTTTTCTTCTCAAATGAGTGTTTCTGTATTAACATGTTCTTAAATATGTATTGTCGGAGGCTTTCACGGCCGGAGAACGATGGCTGTTGTGGGTTTTCCGGGCTGTATTGCCGTGGTCTTGGCATTGTAGTTCCTGACGTTTCGCCAGCAGCTGTGGCTGGCATCTTCAGAGGTGTAGCACCAAAAGACAGAGATCTCTCAGTGACACTGAGAGATCTCTGTCTTTTGGTGCTACACCTCTGAAGATGCCAGCCACAGCTGCTGGCGAAACGTCAGGAACTACAATGCCAAGACCACGGCAATACAGCCCGGAAAACCCACAACAGCCAATGTTCTTAAATACATTATACAGACATACGTCATTTTTGCAAGTTGTACACATTCGTATGTTACATGTAAACAAGCTTGATTGTATTTTAAAGGAATGTCCGGTTTCTGCATGCATGTGCCTATCATAACAGATAAAATTTATCAAGGAATGGAACAAAGAAAGAGGTACTTTCAGTTGCTAGTAGCCTTGGGCAGGTCTCTGGAAAGGTAGTATGCTTTATTTATTTATTTATTTATTTATTTATTTATTTATTTATTTATTTATTTATTTATTTATAGTTCGCCTTTCTAACTGAGACTCAAGGCAGATTACACAGTGAGATTAGTACAGTCAATATCAAGAACATTTTCATAAACAATGCCATAAGGTAAATAGATATAAATTCACAAAGACATAGCATTAGCAGGAATCCAGTACAACATAGTGGTGAAATATAACTGGTAAAAACTTCAAAGAGGTGCTCCAAAATGAATTTATTATGGCCTAGTCTCTTCTGGGATCAGTTTATTGTCCCTAAAAAAGAACATTTTGGGCTGAAACATTTCAGGCCATAATAAACTTGTTTGAGGCTTTTGTCTTTTTTAACCCCCCCCCCCGGTATGAAACTGGAAAAGGTATTAAATGGCAAATGCATTCCTAAACAATGATTTTTCAGAACAGAGTGGAATAAATGATCTAGGTTGTTTATAATACAGGTACCGATTTTATGCATATTTTAAGCTGATTTGGGAGCATCAGCTGACAGACAGGTTATAAATTTTAGAAACAAGTAATAATTTTAAGAATTTCAATTAAGAAACATATCAAAGTTACTCTTTCTAATGTTTAGTGAATGTTTATTAAGGAACAGCTGCAGCTTTTACTTTACAGGCTTAAATTAAAGTCCCAGTGTCTCTTAGGTTTTGTATTACATAGCATACATATAAGATAACCTGAAAATATAGAGACTTATGTTTTAGACAGCTTTCAACGTATATGATAAGGGTAAGCAAAAAAAGAGAATGTACTGTTGAATGTTGTAAAAGCTTTAAGATCTAGAGTGAAAAAAAATTGTAACCTTAATTATGGCTTTCAGAAGGCTGTGATTGAGTATATTGGAAATGTGCAATATAAGAGGAGGGCAGTGCATAATAGATAAACCGTGCTGCTCCAGAGTCAGCAGTTTTTCTACCAGCCCAGCTTTCTTTTTTCTTTTTCTTTTTTGAAGCAGACTTTCATTAAAATTCTGAGGGTGGTAAAAGCACAGTTTAGTGACTCAGTAATTAATTTTCATGTTTTCTCATACTGTGGAGCAGGTTTTGCTTTCAAAATACAAACAGCATAATTCTAAAATTATTAGTCAATATTTTCTTCATTTAACTGTCATTAAGGATGGAAAAGAGCAAGGCCTGCTTGAGTGTACAGTGCAAGGCACAGCGAGAGGCCACTGTCCACCCACTGTGGAAGCTGCTGCTCACCTTCCTCCTCCCACAGTAGGCCCCAACTTCTCAGAGGGAGGCATCCTTGCCCACCTTGCTCTCCCTTACTTGCAAGAGGTGCAGCAGCAACCCCTTCCCTCCCATATGACAGTAAGGAACAGAGGAAGAAGGCTTCCTAGGTCCACCTCTGCCCCCCAACAGAGGGAGGGAAGTGTCCTATGCTTGATCAGATGGTATTCTTGGGAGCTGGTTACTTGATTGGCTGACCTACTTTGGGGCACCAGGCTTGAGCAAAGTGAACCAGTTCATCCAGCACTGACGCTCTGCCAAACCTCAACCTAAATTGGCTGAGGAGTGATGTGGCTCAGCTGCGTCTGTCAGCCGGTGGGGAGGCTTAGAGGCTCTGCTCTGGCCATGATCCTGCAAGGGAAGTATCACCATCAGAGTCCTAACAGTTTGAAGGTCCGCCTTGCACTTCGCCAGCCTTGCACTTTGCCTCCCCTGTGATTCATCTGACTGGGTTTTTTGCTGCCATTGCTCCCCCAGTGTGGGAGGCAATCTGGAAGGATTATGGGCCCTGGTTCATATCCTGCCTGGCAGGGCCTCAGTGGTGGTCTCTGAGGCAGGCAGCTGGGAGTCTTAGCAAGTTCTGGTAGGGAGGTCTCGGGTGCTGCTGGGGCATGGTCGGCCAGGCATCACCTGCAGGCTCTGATAACATAGTCTCTGGTGCATACTCAGCTGGTGCCTCTGCAGCAGCAGGCCTGTCCTGATCTTGCTGGTCCTCAGGTTCTTCCTCTTAACCCTCCAGGTCTGAGTGACTGTCCTGGTCAGAGGGCTTGTCTGAGGGGGTCATGACAAGAAGAGATCAGCAGGCATCCCCTCAACTTGGATGCTGCTCCATGCCTCTGACACATAGTGGATGAGCTACCTCTGGATAACAGTTCCATCTCAGGTGAAGTTTCAGGACTGGAGAGAGACATTTCTAAAGAGAATCCAGAATCCAACAAATTCTATTCCCAGTTCAAAAATAACATGATACATTGTGGTGTTTTTGAAATGGGACTGGAATCTTCTAAGAGAGCCAGTCTGGTGTAGTGGTTAAGGGCGTTGGACTTTAATTTAGAGAACCCCACTTGAAGCCAGCTGGGTGACCTTGGGTTAGTCACCTCTCAGCCCCACCCACCTCACAGGGTGTTTGTTGTGGGGATAAGCCTACTATATAAAAGAGTGTGTTCCAGACAACTCACTTCCTACCTTGGTACGCCACCAGAGGGTGCTGCCATGGAAGGAAGCCCAAGTTAGGCAGCCTATCCCTCCAGAGAGCGTGCCAGAGTGGGAAGTCCAGGTTGGGATCAGGAGGGGAACAGGTGGCAATGCCCGCCACCTGACTTCACCCAGTTGCAATCAGGAGTGGAACAGGTGGCAATGCCCATCCCCTGTTCACCTGGTTGGGATAAGAAGTGGAGCAGGTGGCAATGCTCGCACCCCGTCTTCACCCAACTGGGATCAGCTATTGAGCAGGTGACAATACCATGCCCCTTCACCCAGCTTGGATCAGGTGCAGAGCAGGTGGCAAGGTCTGCCCCCCTTCAACCCACCACAATCAGGCACGGAGCAGGTGGCAATGTCTGCCCCCCATCACCCAATTGGGATCAGGAGCAGAGCAGGTGACAATGCCTGCCCCCTTCACCCAGCCGGAATCAGGCACAGAGCAGGTTGCATTGCCCACTTCCTTTCACATGGCTGGGATCAGGAGCGGAGCAGGTGGCAATGCCCGTCCCCACTTTCACCCAGCTGGGATCGGTTGCAGAGCAGATGGCAATGCCCATCCCCACCCTCACCCAACTGGGATCATGAGCGGAGCAGGAGGCAATGCCCACTTCCCGTTTATGTGGCCGGGATCAGGTGTGGAGCAGGTTGCAGTGCCCACCCCCCACCTTCACCAGCTGGGATCAGGAGCAGAGTACACCTTCACCCAGCTGGGATCAGGAGCGGAACAGGTGGCAATACCCGTCCCCTGCCTTCACCCAGCTGGGATCAGGCATGGAGCAGGCAACAATGCCCTCCCCCTTTCACCCAGTCAGAATCAAGCACAGAGCAGGAGGCAATGCCCACCCCTCCTTTACCCAGCTGGGATCAGAAGTGGAAAATACAAAGAGCCCTTAGGAAAATGCAATCAACAATTATCCCAGATTCATATATTTAAGGTGCTAAAAGTGCTCAGTGTGAATAAGTCCATCATATGAATTGTTCCATCATACAAATTGTCATATAACAAATATCAGCGATGGTATGAAATCACAAATTTCCTTTAGACATCAACGGTGGTACGCTGCCTACGGGGTTTGCCGGCATGCAAAAAGTCCAGTCCCATTTCGCCCCAAAGGCTTCTTCATAGGCAAGATATCAAGTAACAGTCAATCTCATTCTACCATTGCAATTCCTTCCAGTCAATCTAGTGTCGTGAACTTTTTGCATGCCGACGAACCCCGTAGGCAGCGTACATTACCCAAGAGAAGACTTCTATAACCTGAACGCTACATTCTTGTGGAAATTCTGGCTTTATATAGGACTATTAGGGCTTCCAAGCACCTTATGTATTGTTTACATGTACTGCTTGTAGAAATTTTGTGACTTGTATACCACCGTTGATGTCTAAAGGAAATTTGTGATTTCATACCATATTTGTTATATGACAGTTTGTATGATGGAACAATTCATATGATGGACTTATTCACACTGAGCTCTTTTAGCACCTTAAATATATGAATTTGGGATAATTGTTGATTGCATTTTCCTAAGGGCTCTTTGTATTTTCTTCTTGTTTGGTGCCCTTGGGATAGCTCTTTTGTTACCTTTGGGATCAGGAGTGGAGCAGGCAGCAATGCCTGCCCCCCCCTTCACCAGCCAGGATCATAAGCAAAGCATGAGGCAATGACCGCCCCCCTTCACCTGGCCAGAATCAGGCCCGGAGCAGGAGGCAATGCCCACCCACCCACCCCTTTACCCAACTGTGATCAAGAGCAAAGCAGTTTGCAATGCCCACCCATCCCCTTCACCGGCCGGGATCATGAGAGAAGCATGAGGCAATGCCCATCTCCTTCACCTGGCTGGGATCAGACGTGGAACAGAAGTTAATGCCCTCCCTCCTTTCACCCTACTGGGATGAAGTACATAGCAAGTGGTAGTGCCCGCCCGACACCTTCATCTGGCAGGGATCAGGAGCCAAGGAAGTGGCAATGACCGCTCCTGCCTTCACTCAGCCGGGATCAGGCATGGAACAGGAGAAAATGCCCCCCCCTTCACCCACCGGGAATCAGTCATGGAGGAGGAGGCAGTGTCCACCTGCCCTCCCTCACCTTTCTAGAGTCCGTATTTTTTCCCACAATGGGCTTTGTTGCTAGTAATGACATACTTTGTAAACCACTGTGAGTGGGCATTAAGTTGTCCTGAAGGGTGGTATATAAATCAAATGCTGTTGTTAAGGTCTGATTTATTTCAAGAAAAAGCAGAATTTGAGTTCCCTGGTGCCTTAAGATACCAACCAGATTTTTAGGGTGTAAGCTTTTGAGATTCAGAGCTCTCTAATTTATGTCCTGAAAATATTGTTGGTCTCTAAGTTACCACTGCACTATACTGCTTTTCTAGTGCAGACTAAAATGGCTACCCACTTAAAACTATTTCAAGAAATAGTTTCTCATAAAAGAGACTGAAGTTCCACCCCAGCTTTCAGTTATGGCTCTCTCCTGGGCCATAACTAGATTTCCAGTGTAGAAAAAAATGTATCAGTGCCAAGATTTGTACTAAATCTTGCCTTACATACCCTTTGGCTACTGGAATGGCAATTGGCTGGTGACATCATTGCTGCTAGGAGTGCAGGTCTGTATAACCTAGGGACCCCCTCTCCCATATAGTACCTAACCTTGTAGGCCCAGAAGACTATTGCATGATGAATGGATGTTCTTTGTCTTTTAGGCTGCATAACATGATGTGGAATCTACTATCTATCAGGGTGTGTGTGTGTGTTATGGCTACTCAGAAAATTAGTTCTAGGTTGCGTTTTCCATAAAATGTATTCTCATTCTTGTTGACAGAATGAAATACAGCCTACAATAGTAATTAAGGCATTATTTTGAAGCTCAAAGTTTCTTCAAAAATGTAGCAAGTGATATGCCAAAATCAGCAGAAATGCAATAATTGATAGCCAAACATTTATATGAATTTCTGTATATATTATTTCCTTTATGCAAGTATGTTCTGTAATGGGGTTTGTTACGTGGATTCACCTGCTGGTGAGCAGTTCACCCATCCTATTTCATTATTATGGCTTGCATCCAGGCCAGTATTTCTGTCCACAGAATGTGACTTCCTTGACTCTCCCCTCCTGTGGAAGCATGAAATGCCCTAGAAACGTTGTTCTTAGAGGATAGGGACCCGCAGGAGCAGGGGGCATTTTGAGCTTCTGCAGGAAGGGTGAAGCAGGGAAATCTTGCTTTACTGGTGGAAATCCTTGTAGCTATGGAGCCACTAGTCTGGATCTAAGCCAATATTTTCATGCACACATGATGTATTGGTGGTGGAGAGTGCCCTCAAGTCATAGGTGACTTATGGCAACTCCTGGTGGGGTCTTCGTGACAGAAGTCTAACAGATGGTTTGCCATTGCCTGCCTCTGCAACCCTGGTCTTCATTGGAGATTTCCCATCCAATTACTAACCAAGGCCAGTCCTGCTTAACTTCTAAGATCTGATAAGATCAAGCTCACCTGTCCTATCCAGGTCATCGCACATGATGTATTAGGATGATAAATTTCTGAAAAATGCAAAAGATCCCCTCCCCAATCCAATCAGCACGTATACAAGGTTCTGTAAAATTGAAAATGTTGCCAGCATTGGCTTTTTTTTTGTTTTTCTATTTGTTTAATAAGGTTTTTTTTTTTAATTTTGTAGTTGTTAGTTTAGTTGGTAGTTTAGGATAAATAGTGTCTTGTTATTTTATTTTATTTTTAAATCTAAGTAGAAATACTTTTTACAACCCCTTTGCCTGCCATATTACCAAATACTCGGGTTTTGTTTACTGCAACCATGCTGGAACTCTGCTTAGTGGTAGAAAGTTTTGTTTGCCTCTTCACTGCTAACCTCTGTTCTTCATCTCTGTGTTATCCAAATTATTCTAATTAATGGCTTGGCTATTAAAGGGTAAAAAAGCCCACAAAGGAAAGATTACGACACCAAGTCTTTCTCATCACTCTGTTTTCAGTTTCAGTGTTAACATCCTTTATTATTTGGAAATGCATAGTTGCCTCCTACGCCTGATGTCTCTAATAGCACTCTGGGCTCTGTAAAAATTATCATCCTGAGGTGTGGAGCCTGACTTCACTGACACAGTGATTGAAGATAAAAATAATAGTTTTGACCTAACAAGTGCTTGGCAGAATTCAGAGTTACCTGCAGCTGACGCAAACTGATGCAATTCTCTTTCATCTTGCACCTTTTGCAGATAGGTATAAGTTTGTAAACATTGTTTGACATTCTGCAGCTTTAAGTGAAGCAATGTATTGTATGTTCCCATTCCTGGTTCAATCAGATCTAGTCCCAGTGATCCATGCCTTAATTACATCTCAACTGGACTATTGCAATGTGCTCTAATTGGGGCTTACCTTTGAAGAGTGCAAAATTCAAGTAATTTATTAAAACCCACAGCCAAATATTTATTGCTATGTAAAGAAAAAAAACCTACTTTGGATAAGATAAGATTGCGCCCTGCGGAACCCCACAAGATAGTTCCCATTCTGGAGATAGCTGATCTCCAACGGCAACCCTTTGAGTCCGCTCCAAGAGAAATGATTTAAACCAGTCCAAGGAACATCCTTGTGTGATTTCCGCTCTTATCAGTTCCAACCATACCATCCGCAGTATCCCTATAGAACACCATATATGAGTCAGAATCAGTCAAGAAGGAAGCAGCCTGGGCACCCTAAGGCTTTGCATCAGAGCCAAGCCAATAAAGAGCAAGGGCATAGTCAAAAAGTCAGTTCTGATAGAGGTTCAAGAACCAGTAGCTTCAACCCCGGTCAAGAACAGGCTGTTTAAGTTCTTCCAGGCATGGTGGGATGTCACTTCTGCTTGTTGGGGTTTGTCAATAATTATAATAGGTTATAGGTTCGAATTCTATTCCTTGCCTCCTACTTCTTTATCATCACGAGTCCCTAATAACACCTTATCTGAATTACAGGAGGAGAGTCACACTTCATTACATAAAGAATCCCTCCAAAGAGTCCCTGAATGGGAAACATCCCTTCGTTTCTTTTCCCGTTTCTTCCTAGTAGATAAGAAGGATGGATGGAAAAGACCTATCTTAGACCTCAGAGGTTTAAACGTCCATTTGAAGGTCTCAAAGTTTTAATTGATGACGCTCCCTTGGGTTATAAACATGGTTTCTTCTGATGCTTGGTTTGTGGTCTTGGACCAGCAAGATGCTTGTTTCCATATTTCAATACACCAAAAACACAGGAAATACCAAAGGGTTGTGTTCAAAGGGGAAGTTTTCCAGTATTTGGCACTCCCATTTGGCCTGGCTACAGCACCTCGTGTTTTTATAAAGCGCATGGTTGTTGCTCACTTAAAACGTTTGGGGTGTTCTATTTACCCCTACCTTGATGACTGGCTAATTACTGCTGGTTCACCAAGGGAATTGGGAGAGCACATAGACATTATTCTACATACGTGTGAATCGTTAGGCCTGATAGTTAACTGGAAGAAATCAGAATTGGCACCTTAACATACCATAAAGTTTATAGGAGCGGTGTTAGATTCATTGTCTAACTGGGCATACTTCCCTCCAGACAGACTTGCCCGCTTGGTCACTCTAATCTAACATTTTCAGGCTAATAGGTTCCAATCCACTCAGTCCGTTCAGGTCATACCAGGACTGTTGGCTTCCACCACTGCAGTGGTTCCTTTGGCATGCTTAAAAATGTAGACCTTACAACTCTGGATTATTAGACAATTACACCCAGGGGTTCAGTACCCTCATACTAGATTGTCAGTTCCTAGGAGGATCCAGCAGTCCTTAGGATGGTGGTTGGACCTGGACAATTTATCTAAGGGAATATAAATTGGTGTATATAGTCATGACACCACGATTACCAAAGACGCCTCCTAGAAGGAAGGGGAGACCACTGGGAGGATCTATCAATGAATGGGATTGGGTCTGAGTCAGAGAAAAGGAAGCATATTAATTTGGGGGAATTGCGGACATTTTACTGTACTCTTAACTCGCTCTCAGGTATGCTTTCGGACAGGAAGGTTCAACACAACCACAGTATATTATATAAACAAGCATGGTAGAACTGCTTCAAGGAAACTTTGTGGAGAAGCTGTTCGCTTTTGGGATTGGGCCATTGCTCATGGCATTACACTTTCAGCCTTGCATACTGCAGGAGTATACAATACAAGAGCAGACATTCTCAGCAGATTGGGAAAGTCGCATTACGAGTGGATGTTGACAGACAAGTATCTACACCATATCTCTCTTCAGTTGGGGTTTCCACAAGTGGATCTATTTGCAATGCAGAACAACACGAAGGCCCCCAGGTTTTGCTCCAGTGGAAGGAGAGACAGAAATTCCCTCGGGGATGCCTTTCAGATCAAATGGATGGGAGGTCTGTTTTATGTGTTCCCTCCCATTTAATTGATTCACAAAGTGATCTGCAAGGTACAGATGGACTAGACTACTTGCATACTGATAGCCCTGTTTTGGCCACGACAGCCCTGGTTCCATATACTGAAATGGATGACCTGGGGACATTATGCCCACCTATCACTGAATCCAGACTTGCTCATCTATGGACATACATGTCACCACGATTTGAACAAATTGCACCTAACAGCGTGGTTCCTATGGTAGAGGGTATGCAGTTTTCAAGGGAAGTAGCAAATGTTCTACTCAATGCCCAAAGGTTATCTACCAGGAGATCATACGCCTATAAATGGAATAGGTTTGTTTTGTGGGCAAGCACCAGGGCAATAAGTCCAGAAACATGCTCCATGTTTGACATCTTTGACTATTTGGTATCGCTACAGTCATCAGGTCTGGCATCTTCATCAGTAAAAATTCATTTGGCAGCCATATCAGCATTTTAGAAAGTCACTGATGGAAAAACAGTGTTTTCCCACTACCTATCAAAGCTGTTCCTGAAGGGCTTGTTCAATCTTTACTCTCCCAAGGCACCCTTACCTCTCCAATGGTCATTATCTTTCATGTTGGCTAAATTGATACTGAAATCATTTGAACCGGTGGCAATTTGTCCCCTGCCACTTTTATCTGGGAAGATGGCATTTCTAGTAGTGATTATATCAGCCAGGAGCATTGGGGAGATTAGGGCACTCAGTTTAGACTCTCCTTTCTCCCATGGTCCTAGGAGCGGGGCAGTCAAACTACATTTGGGAAGTAGCTCCTCCTCTTTTGCATAGTCAGACAAATTATTTATACTGGAGGGGAGGGGCTCTTCCCATTCATACCAGTTTTTTTGGTCCAGAGAACCTGGACCAAAAAAAGAAGAAGAAACGAAGGGAGAAATGTGGATCTCACTGAAGGGGAAAGTAAGGGCTTATCTCTCCTCCCTCCCCCCATCATCTCCTGCAGTCCTCTCTGAGGTGCGGCAGGGGCAGAGCAAGCGGTAGAGCTGACAACCCCTAATGTGACTAGGGCCCCGCTCTGCGGAGGCTGCAGAAGATGCAATCACCAGTAGGAGTACGAGATGCTGCAGCCTCCGAGATCGCACGAACAGGCACCGCTGAACTTAGGGCCTCTCAGAGCTTCTCTCAGTTGGGCAGCGGTGATGGCCTCATAAATCCGCACAATGCACCTGAATCACGGTAAGAGACCCACAAAGAGCCAAGGGCCTAAGCGGGGTCTCCAGGCGAGCAGGGAGGCAGGAAAAGAGACATGGGCTCTTCCCCCAGGAATAACTGGCTGCCCAAAGCCATAGCAGGCTTTCCTAGTAAAGCATATGTTTCACTTTCTTTCTCTCTCCCCCTTCTCCCCCTTGCTTTTTAGGCGGGAAAGAGATGTGAGGGCAGGATGGCAAACAAAGTGGGCTCTGGAACACTAAAAGCAGCAGAGGAAGCCCTAAGTGGTCAGGAATAGAGGTGGGCACGATCCCCCAAAAAATACCAATCAAGCTGATCGTGGATTGGCGCTGGCGCCGATCCCGAATTAATGATCCACACCGATCATCTCCCATTCCAGATCCGGGGATTGGGGATCGTGGAGGCAAAAGCGGAGGGGTGCCTCGCTGTTCCCAGCAATACAGGAACGGTGAGTGATGCCGGCGGCATCTGTGTTTGTGTTTGGCCATCTGTGTTTGGCCGTCAGAGCTGCCTATCAGGGTTTGTAAGGATGAGATTGGAGTGCCCATGGCTACAGAACACCCCCTTCCCCCTCCCTCCCCTGGCTGTCTTCTCCCAACTGGTGACTGCTTCGCTGCTCCGTGGTTGGAAGGAAGCCCTGCTGATCAAGGCAAGCTTGGTTTCCATTCGGGTTTCCAGGGCGACAGAAGGAGCACAGAGAGAGTTCAGGCATTCCCCCGGCTCTGTTGCCAGGGGAATTGATTGATGGCGCCTGAGTGTCTGGCTTCCCAATCCGAGCACGATCGCCCTGATCAAGCCCCCCTCCCGACCACTGGATCGGTGGCCGTGGCCGAGCACGATCCGCCGGGTCCCGATTGCGCGATCACCATTATTGTGGGTTTTTTTCCAATTGTAATGTTGATCGTGCCCATCTCTAGTCAGGAACCTCCAAGCCCACCTTTGTCCTCTCAATCCTTATTAGGACCCAGCGTGGAAAGTCAGGACAATGACGAGACAGACCTCTCAGGCCAAGATTCCAAATTTAATATGTTAAAAAGCTGAGTCCAGCAATGAACCAATTCAATCAATTAAATAATTCAGTGAATGCAACTTGAACATACACAAATGTTAGCTATAATCAATAGCAATATAAACAGTGCAAATAACAAACAGCAATGAATGCATAGTTCAGAGAGCTAATACAATGAAAGATATTTTATCAAAAATCCATGCAAGACCACATTCCCTCTACCAAGTCTCTCAGTGGTGCATGCAGTCTCTCCTTCAGAGTCTAAACAGTAAGTAAATTTCTCAATGGTGCTATGCACTGAAGATCTCCGCCAAAGGGCAGAGATGGTGAGGGTCTGAAGCAACGAGCCAGGAGAAGTAAGAAGCCCCCAAAGGGGTATACGTTTGTGCGCTGAAATACATGCATGAAAAAAAATTCTTGTCCTTTGATGAGAGTCAGAGGAAAAACATGCTTTGGTGGTTTGTGCACCGTCCCCTGACGAAGTGTTTTACATGAAACAAGCTGAGTTTACGGGTCGCTTGCAGGGCCAGGGGGGGGGACCTTCAGGGGCCTCTGTTCTTCTCTGCATTCCACCTTGTCACACCACAAGTGTGTGTCCACAAGAAGTCTCTCTTTGGGAACTTCTTACTTCTCCAAATAGCCCAGACCAAAATAGGGAAAGATGATATGGATGCAACCTACCCACAATGTCTGGAAAGGACATTACCAAAGGCAGGACCTGCACAAACAGGTGTTCTATTGCCAGTCATGTTCCACAGTATTCTCAAAACAGAATGGGACAACTTGGCCAAGTCAAAGCTATATCAATCAGTATTTAATAAACTTTACTCATTGGTACCGGATGCAACAAAAAAGATCAAGTTGCCTATAGTGGATGACCCAGTGTCTACTTTAGCTACAACCTCTGTCCTACCTATGGATGTAGAAGGAATGTCAAAAGACCCATCTGACAAGAAAATTGAACAAGCTTTGCGCAGGAATTTTGAAGCTTCGGCAGCATCTCTAAGGTCATCAGCTACAGGCTCGCTCTTTACAAGAGCAGCATGGACCTGGGTGTTGGACCTGGGTGCCGAAGGAAATCAAGAACAAAGCGATGAAAATAGCACTGGTGGTGGCTTGTGCAGCAGACACTACACTGGACTCATTCCAGTTGTCTTCCAGAGCCATAGGGGTTCAACGTCACTGCTAGATGCAATACGTGGCTGAGAAATTGGGACATGGATCCCCCAGGGCGTAGTAAGGTGGCGGCAATACCATACTCATGATACAAACTGTTTGGAGAGGCACTGGACAAGTACTTGGTGAAGGACTCTGAGAAGAAGAAAGTCCTGCTGTCAAAGAAAAAAGAAGAGAGAAACAAGAACAGACATTCCTTTTGTGACTACAAACACAGTTCCAAATATGGAAACGGCAAGCAATACAAGAGCAGATGGCAACCAAGACAAAGAACTGACAGTAGACCCTCCTCCTTCCGAAAGATGGGAAAACAAGCAAAGAACCAGAAGAAATCAAGCATGACTATCAACAGCAAAAGACAACTATACAAATAAGGAAGAGGCTTCAGAAATTTGCCGAACAGCGGCACCAAACGATTATGGACAAATGGGTACTGGAAACCGTATCCAAGGGTTATTCCTTGTAATTCGAAATGCTACTACCGAATCGCCTCATCCAGATACCGAGAGCTCAGTCAGATCACAAGCACATCAGGATGAAAGAAGCCATTCAACATCTGTTGAACATAAAGGCGATAGAACCAGTTCCATCACAGTTAGGGCTAGAGAGTGTACTCGGTGTTTTTCATCGTAGCAAAGAAAAATGGGGACATCAGAGCCATTCTGGATCTGAAATAGAAGAACTGCTACATAAAGTCTTGCAAATTCAATATGGAAACCATGAAGTCCACGGTAGGGACCATCCAGAAGGGAGACTTCCTAGCATCCATAGATCTGTCGGAGGCCTACCTACATATTCCGATAAGGGGATCTAACAGGAAATACCTCCGCTTCGCATACAATGGAAAACACTACCAGTACAGAGCGCTCCCATTCGGGCTAAAGTCATCGCCGAGGGTATTTATGAAAGTACTGGTGGCCTTTCTCAGAATACAAGGGATAGCACTGTCACCATATTTGGACGGTATTCTGATAAAAGTACATTCCATAGCCTCAGGAACGAAAGCGGTGCAGCAAACCACAGAATGCCTAGAGAGGCATGGTTTTGTGATCAACAGGAAAAAGAGCAGCCTAACACCAACACAAAGGATCCAACACCTGGGAGTGACAATAGACACCGTACAAGACAAAGCATTTGTGTGAATGGAAAGACAAAAAAAGATTGTCTCAATGATAAAATTATTTCAGAAGCAAAAATCAGTGGAAGTAATGCAACTGGCAAAGCTACAAGGAATGATGATGTCTTTCCAGGACATTGTTCAATGGTCAAGATTTCACACGTGCCCACTCCAGAAATTCCTAAGACCCTTTCAGAAAGTTATCATGAACAAATTGCACAAAAAAGTTCAGATACCGGATTCGCTGAACATAGAGATGAACTGGTAGATGGAGCCAGGAGGATTCAACGGAGGAATGCCGCTCAGGGAGCTGAAAAAAGAGGTGATGATGACAGATACGATCCTGTCAGGCTGGGGAGCCCACATGCAGAACAAGATGATCCAAGGCACGTGGAACAAAGAGGAAAAGGAAAACAGCATAAACCTGTTGGAACTAAGAGCAATCAAAAACTGGTTATGGAAACTACAGGACATCCTCCCAGGACAACACATATTAGTACAAACTGACAACATAACAGCAAAAGCTTATATAAACAGATGGGGAGGAATCAAGTACAAAAAACTGAACATGGAGGCAGAAGAAATTTTTCTTTGGGCAGAGAGAAACATAAAATCACTAAGAGCTATACATGTGGCAGGTGCACAAAACAAGATAGCTGAATGGTCGAGCAGAAACTCAGTGAGTCAAACAGAATGGAGACTGAATGAACAGATCTTCAATCAATATGCCAAAGACTGGGAACACCAGACGTGAATCTGTTTGCAACGGCACAAAACATACAAGTAGTGAAATTCTTCTCCAGAAACAAGGAACAAGAAGCAATGGGAATAGATACATTGAATCAAGATTGGCCATGGACACTTCTGTATGCCTTTCCACCGATCAATATAGTGAACAGGGTGATACAGAAAATACTGGAACAGAAAGTGGAAGTAATAACGACAGCACTTTACTGGCCACAAAGACTGTGTCTGGAAAAAGGACTTAGTACTAGCATGCTTCGGAGACAAGTAGCAGCTATTTCAGCAATAAGGGGGTCCAAGAAAGGGACCTCTCTTACAAGCCACCTTCATATTAAGAGATTTCTGAGAGGGACTGTGCTGCTAAACCCTTCCCAAATACACAGATGCCCTACATGGAACCTTAATGTTGTACTCACAGCACTTACAAAGTAGTCATTTGAACCAATGGCAACATGCCCTCTAAGAGAACTTGCACTCAAAACCTTCTTCCTGGTGGGTGTGACATCAGCAAGAAGAGTGTCAGAAATAAGGGCACTGTCAATAAATAAGGACTTGTGAATCTTTCATAAGGATAGGGTAGTACTTAGGCCAGACCCAACATTTATACCTAAGGTAAACTCATCTTTTCATAGAGGAGAGGATATTGTTCTACCTTCATTCTGTACAAACCCGAAACATGAGAGGGGAAAGGAATGGCATACTTTGGATGTCAGGAGGGGCTTGATTATTACATAGAAAGAACAAAACAGATAAGGAAGGTAGAAAATATGTTTATTTCCTTTAGAAAGTGTTCCCTAGGGGAAAATGTGACAACACTTACTGTCGGCAGGTGATTAAGAGAATGCATCATCCTAGCATATAAATCTAAATGAATGAGTCCACCAGCAGGGATTACAGTACATTCTCTCAGAGGGGCACCTACATCAGCAACATACAGATCTTTTCCCTCCTTAGAGAAAATATGTAGGGCAGCAACAGGGAAGTCAGTGCACACCTTTACAAGACATTACAAAATAGTTCAAATGGCTTCAGCTGAAGCTGCCTTTGGTAGGAGAGTGCTACAGCACATCCTATGAAATAAGAATACAGTAAACCCACTCTGGAAGCACTGCTATAGCTATATCCCAAACGTAGTTTGACTGCCCCATTCCTAGGACCATGGGAGAATAGAAGGTGTGTATTCACTTACCGTGAAACTTCCTTTCTCGGTGGTCCAAGGAGTGGGGCAGTCTGAAATCCACCCAGGTCCTTAGAATAGAGGGATATATATTTAAAAAAATGATATAGTTAACGTTTGTTCTAAGTTGCATTCGGCAGAGGGACAGCAATAAGGAGATACATAGAAGGAAGATTCTCCACAGAAGATGTGATGGGGAGATATGGGCTTAGGAAGAACTGGCGTGAATGGGAAGAGCCCCTCCCCTCCTGGATCAATAATTCATCCAACCCTGCAAAAGAGGAGGAGCTACTTCCCAAACGTACTTTGACTGCCCCACTCCTGGACCACCAAGAAAGGAAGCTTCATGGTAATTGAATACAAATCTTCCATTCCTACAGATCTACCCAGATAGGGCAATAATGTACACTAGTTTGCAATTTTTACCAAAAGCGTTTTCCAGTTTCCATGTGTCACAGGTTATAACTCTGCCAGTATTTTTCCCTGACCCTACCACACCCCAGGAATGGACACTACATGCAATGGAGGTTAAAAGGGCTATTTTATTTTACAAAGACAGGACTCAATCTTTCCGTATGGATTCGACATTCTTCATCTGTCACTCAGGTCCTAATAAAGGCAAGGCTGTATCATCACAGACAATCTCTAGATGGGTTCTGTCAGCGATTAAACTGTGTTATAAGCTGTCCCTTGTCCATTTGTTCTTCAGGCACACTCAACCAGGCCCCAAGTGGCATCAGCCGCTTTCCTGCAAGGAATTCCTATTGCTGTCACCTGCTGTGCTGCTATAGGGTTGTCTGGAGAGACCTTTGTGAAACATTGTGCTAGAGATGTCAACTCCAAGAGAGAAGCAACGGTGGGACAGGTGGTCCTGCAGTCTCTCTTTGTCTGAGAGTTCCTTCCCACCACCGGGTGAGTAGCTTGCTATTCTCCCAATGTGGGACTGCATCAAAGACCGTAGATGAAAACAGGGTTGCATTTTACTGTAACTACTGTTTATCTAGGCCTTCGTGCAGGCACACCTTACCCCCCCCCCCCCGCAATGTACTCTCTGACAGTTTTTGGAGAGTTCGCGGCGATGCAGGAGAACTGAGGGAAGAAGGGGGCAACCTCCCTGACCACATGACTGCTTTAGCAGGAAAAGCCAGCTTGGAGCGGTTGCAGGGGAGGTTGCCCCCCTAATAAGCATTTGAGCTAGAAAAGTCCTGTTCTGAGTGGCAGGCCTGTGCAAGTGCAGTCCCAATGTGTACCCGCACAAAGACCTAGATGAACAACAGTTACAGGTAAGTGCAACCCTGTTTTATCACTGTTCTTAGTGTTGGGCATATGTAATTGTTTCTTTATCTCTTGTCCAGTACATGGGTTCACATTGAAAGTATGCCTCTGCCCATGATTTTGCTTAGATAAATTACATCTAATTGGGTGATCTTTTAGAAGACCTGCTTCTCTTATACCTATAGAATGCCTTGGAAGTAGCTGAAGGAAAATCAACATTGAATCTAAAGAAACAATCCCATGTTTCTACATACTGATTACTTCTCATTTTCTCTATAGATAACACTTTCAGATGGTTTTCTGATGCTGACTCAAATATACCTTTATATTCCATTTTAATAACTAATTTCATTTTTTCCTTCTCTTTACAGCTTTTGCTTTAATATTTTAAGAGGTAATGACTCCATTTTTTCTTCAGATTTTTACTGATGTTCTTTCCAATTTCAGCCTCCAAGCAGATACTAAAACGCACTGGCTTTGAGCTTCAAGTTGATACATCTTATATAAATTGGTCATATTTCATTAAATAATCAGTGTCTCTTATAGTAGTTGATTCGGTAAGTCAACAATGTTTTCAGAGTTAGTCATTATCTGTATTTTAGTGATTAGTGTCTTATGGCATAATTAATATCTGATCTTCAATACTAAGTATAAATTCTTCCATAGACTCAGAAATGTTTCATTTTTAAATGATTTCTTTTTATTTGTATGCATTATCATCCAGTTTTCCTGAAATATTTTCTTTTTAGGTTATTGTCAAGTTTTTGTTAAACAACAAGGTGAACTCCAGCAACAGCTACTCACCTTTAACTAACATTTGTTTATGTTATTTATACATTAAATTATAAAACAAGATTTATGTCTTGTTTAATCTTATGCCTTTGGGATGTCAATATTCAAAACGGGTTATATTTTGAATAATATATTTTCTATTAAGCAATTGTTAGTGTTTTGCATATATGTTATCATCCCTGGACTAAAAAGAGAGCTTCTTGTAACAAGTTTTCATAGATGTTGTAAACCCTTCTTTTCTTAATCAGGTAATTTAAATTGGGTGGTTTTAGGACAGGTTTTCCTAACTGAACTTTATGTTATATTCTTATTTTGTATTTATTTGTATTTGTTAGGCTGAATGCTGTATTTTTATTATTATTGAATTGTTGGGAGTTTTACAGTATTTTTCTGCATGGGTACAAGATTATTTTGTGTTGATAAAGGCTCCTTGTACCAGACGGTTAGGTCTTGCCAGGTACTTCCCAAACACTTTACTGCATCACTCAGATGTATGAGTTAAAGTTGGTTTTATTAAAGAAAGATACCAGTATCAAGATACTATGACAGTGGAATTGGCTGGAATGCCTAAAGGTAGTAAAGCAAGGTCACTTATAGGTTGGTGTCTCTGCCCTCCCCCAGGTGGGAAGAAAAGTCCATTAGGAGTTTTGATGCCCAGTGCCTGGGAAGAGGGAAGAGAGAAGTTTAGTTCAGTCACTGTGCTGAATCCAAGGTCAGGTTCTCAGGCTTTGGCAGGAACTCAAAAACAAAACACCTTGCCTGCAAGATAAGCAGTTAACAACAATGCAACAGAAATCAGGTTTTACTCTGCATGTACTCAGAGGCATATTACTCTAGTAAGAAACACTTAATACATGGCAGATATGCTGGAGGCTATCATTAGTGGAGTGGATCTGGGATGCTCAACCTTTATTGTATGCTACCCAGAACAAAGGGTGAATATAAATTTCTTAAATAAATATGCAATTTTATGCATATTCAGCTAAAACGAATTAAATAACAGGGCTGGGAATGAAATATGGTTTGTAATTTTAAAGGGATATAGGTTTCGGTTTTGTCAACAATACTGGTGTGATCCTGAAAGAAGTTTTGGTTGTTTTAAATATATATATACGTTTCAAGAGAGTGTTTTTTTGTTTTGTCTTCTTTTGTTTTACCTTTTGCATCAACATCTAGAATAGGGAAACAGTAAAATGTATTTTATACATTTTACTGTTAATGCAGAACCCCAAAATCAAAATTAAATTTGTCAAAGGAGAATTTTGTAAGCACTCTGAGAAGGAAATCTACTTATGACTTGGGGAAACTGTTGTGAGTTGGTGTTAATAATACTGAATTTGCTTAACCATTCTCCATGAACCTAACAAGTCCCCAAACCCCATGAAATAAAAGCACCACTAAACATTGTATTTTCTAGCACATTTTGTTCCACATCTCTGTTCTTCTGCACCAGAAACCAAATGATATCTGTGGCTCAATACGATGGCTACTGCATGGTTCAGTTTGGTTGACACTGCAGTGACTTTTGTTGCAGTATTGTTTCAGGAGTCACTTTAGTATGTGAACCTGTTTCCTGGTTTGTATATAATGGTGCATGGAACTGGCTGTTCAGTAAAATGAACAACAAAGCTTTCTACATGATACATTTCAGCACATTTCATATTGTCAGGCAGGCAAACCAGCCTGCCTGCTATAACTGTGAATGCATATTTACTCGGGGGGAGGGGGGATTTCTTCCTGTAGTATACCTTGCTTCACTGTATCTTGTTTACACTTTGCTGAGAGGTGTTAACAGCTGGGAACCCACTTTGGGGAAATTCAGCTTTGCATCTTTTTCAAGACTTGCTGACTTCAACTGACTTGTATGAACTGGAGGGAGGGGACTAGGGGTATAACCTCTTGGGGAAGACTTTGCTTCAGTATTCCAGGCAATTACTATGTATCAGTGCACATCTAGGGAGTTTTATCTAAATAAAAGCCTTTAACTCATACAACCGTGTTGGGAGAAGTAGAGAGTCTGAGAATCCCCTAGCCAGGCCTGACATTTTGCCAGGAATTGCTTCAGTTCGAAACCAGGGAAAACCAGTGAGATTCCCTACCTGCAGCATGGCAGCCAGAGGGGACAACGAATCTCCTGTGAACCCAGAGGACCTGTCTCAAGACCCCGTGGAACCGCTGAAGCTTTAGACTAGCTCGGAGCGTGGGGCCGGGGCGATTCCTGGGCGAGGAGCCAGGTTCCTGAATTGGCTGGGTACAACACCCCAATGATGGATGTCACATCCCTCATTTGGAAGGATGAAGGACCAGAGGGAGCAGCACCAAACGCACCTGTTCTAGTCCAGCTTGGGAGGAGGAACGAGAGCTCTAGAGAATCCAGGAGGGGACTTAGAGGACGAGGAACAGCTGTTTAGATTAGCAACAATTTGGGAGACCCAAACTGAGGACGTCAAAGAAGGAGACCTCGCCACAACAGAGGACCAGGGCGTGGGTGTGGATGATGAGGACGGAGAGCCCCAAGATCTGAGTGAACCTACAGCAGATATGCGAGGAGATGTAGGAGGTCAGACAAATGATGCTGGAAATTATGGACGGAATGCACAAACTATACTTAGATGTGCAGGCCCATGGAAATGGAGGGGGCACTGGTGAGGCCTCCCAACCAAAAGGGGCCGGTTACATTGCCTCGCAGTCACACCTGCCGTCCCAGCAGGCCACGCACCATGGATTCTCCCAGCGGGCCAAGCACCACCCATCCTCCCAGGGGCCCCCAAACCATACATGAGAGGGGCAAGGGTCCCTCGGGGCTGGAACCCACCACTGCTGGCCTGGCATAAACTGGAAGCCCGTTTTCATGGAGACCCTGAGGAATTGGGCTATTTCTTGATGTAAGTGGAGGAGTTCCTAAGAGAGTGGAGCCACAATTTCCCAGATGAACTAAGCCAAGTAAGCTACATCGGGTTTTGGTTGGGAGGCTAGGCAGCTAAATGGTATGTGACTTTATACTCAATGCAGGCCTCAGAACTGGGGAGCATGGATGCATTTGTCCAGGCACTTAAGGAGCAGTACGAGGACCCTCTCGAGGAGAGGGCGAGAACCCACCCGAGGCAGATAAGGCAGGGCAACCATTCAGTCCGAGAGTACGCAGCGGAGTTCTGAGAGTATGTGGCTAAACTGAGAGACTGGACAGAAGGAGTGAAGATAGAGTTTTTCAGAGCCGACCTGAACCCCGATCTGGTGGCCAAAGCAATGGTGCAAGATAACCTTTGAACCCTCCTGGGCTGGATCCAACTTGTTTGCGAGATCAAAAATTGGGAGCAAGTAGTGAAGTTGCTGAAGTTGCAGCATCAGACCAGTCAGTGAAAAGGGCTGGCAGACACCTGACCCCGGGAGAGAGGGAGGCTGTGAGCTAATATTCCCTTGGGCAAAAGAGATCGGAGAATGAGACGAGCTGTGCTTGAGGTGCGGGGAAGCAGGCCATTTTGCCACCGAGTGTCCAGGTGAAGGGAAGAACCTCCTGGAAATGGAGCAGAGCTGAGGAGGCTACCAAAAAGGGATTCAAAGCCCTGAACTACTATGAAGGAAGCCGCAGCAGTGGCTGCAGTGCCAGAGGAGGGAACAGACACTGCGAGTGAGGAGCTGTCGTCAGACAACAAAGAGGAACTGAAATCACCAATGGGAAATAGCGGAGACCTGCTGTGAAGGGCACCAGCCGGCAGGTCACAGAAGTCCTGGTGCCACAAAGAGTGAGACCTAAGGGAGCGTTGTTTTTCACAATAGTAACTTTGTTAAACTCCCGAAGGGGATGAACATCAGGGTAAGGGCCTTGATTGACTCAGGGTGCAGCAGTGCCCCTGCACTCGTGATGGGGTTGGGGCTGGAGGTAGTGAAGCTACCTGAGCCTCTGGTCTTTGAACAGATGGACAGGACAGTGATGAAGGGGACCCCCCTAGTTATGAAACCGAGACTACCCCAGTGGGAATGGGGGACATTGGGAGGAAAGGACTTTCATAGTCAGCCTGGCCACCAAGTTCCCCCTGGTGTTGGGAGTAAGATGGCTGTCAGACCATGACCCCTATGTGAGGTGAAAGGCCAGGGAGCTGTGTTTCCCTTCGGAAGCTTGCCAAAAACATGTATGGGACGTCAAGTGGGGACAAAATCATCCCCCCCTCCCATAGATTGTGTGTTTAACTATGGATGAGAGGGAGAGCATTCCTCCAGAACACCAGGAGTTAAGTCACGTGTTTGAAGAAGAGGAGGCAGATAAATTACCTCCTCACAGAGCTACAGACTGTGCAATCGAGCTGATCCCAGGGACTAAATTGCTGAAGGGGAAAATTTACTTGATGAGCTGTGGAGAAAGAGTGGAGTTATGTAAGTTCATTGATAAAGACCTGGCACGAGTTTTCATCCAGCCAGCTAGCTCCTCCCATGCTGCCACAGTGCTATTCAGAAAGAAAAAGGACGGGGGCTTGCGATTGTGTACAGAAAATAGAGGAATCAATGCTGTCTTGATGTTGGAACGCCTACCCCATCCTGTTGATCAGAGACTTGTTAGGGGTAGTGGCTCAGGGGAAGTATTCACAAAGCTGGGCCTCCGAGATGCCTATTTCCGAGTAAGAATAAAGGAGGGGTACGAGTGGAAGACTGCTTTTAATACCCCCCAGGGCAATTTGAATATCATGTCATGCCTTTTGGCTTGCAAGGGGCCCCAGGGGTGTTCGTGAATTTAATTAATGAAGTTCTAAAAACACTGTACCAACACAAACTGAATGTGAACTGTCCAAGTGTGAGTTTCATAAACAGGCAATGGATTTCCTGGAGTACTGAGTATCAGGGAGAGGCTTAGGAATGGATCCGACCAAAGTGGAAGCTGTACTTGGATGGGAAGCTGTTAAAATGCGGCAGCAGCTACAGTCGTTCCTGGGGTTTGCTAACTTCTACCAACCCTTCATAAAAAATCTTGCTCAAGTAGCCTTGCCGCTTACAGACTTACTAAAAACCAAGGGGAAGGGCACTGGGAAAGTGAAACCAAGAGCCAAACTAACCTTGTCTAAGGAGTGCCAAACGGCCTTTGAGGAGCTAAAAACTCGCTTCACCTCCTAATCTGTACTGTGTGCCATCCTGACGATAGCCACCCATTCGTGATACAAGTGGATGCAAGTGATGTAGCTATGAGAGGAGTCCTCCTGCAGAAGGGGGAAGATGGAAAAATACACCCCTGTGCTTATATGTCCAAAACATTTTCAGAGGCAGAAAAGAATTGGGTGGTATGGGACAAGGAAATGGCCCCGGTCAAACTGGCCCTAAGTACGTGGAGGCAGTGGCTGGCAGGGGCTAAGTTGCCATTTGAGGTGTGGACTGATCATAGAAATCTGGAAGCGTTGTGAGAACCTTGCAGACTGGAAGCCAAGCAGCTGCGATGGGCTAAGTTTTTCTCATGACTCAGCTTTGTGCTTAAACATTTCCTTGGGAAATCAAATTTTCTGGTAGATGCACTGTCCCACCTTCCCCCAACGCAACAGCCAGTGGGAGGAAGTGATTGGCATGATGTTTTCCCCTTCCCAGTTGGAAGGGGCTGTGATTACCGGAAACCGAGCAGCAAAGGTGGACCCTCTTCCTCCCCAGAATGGGAAGAGAAAATTAAAGCAAAACTGGAAAAGGAATGGGGGGAATAGGCCTGAGGACTTAGAAAAGGGAGAAAATGAGTGTTGGTATAAGAATAACAAAATGTATATCCCTCCGGGACTACAGGGAGAGATATTGAAACACTGTCATGATGCCAAGTTGGCCAGGCATCTGGGTTTTTTAAAAACATTGCACTTAATACAAAGGCAGTTTTTGTGGCCAGGAATGTGGAAGGATGCATTACAGTATGTATCCACATGTCAGACATGTTTAATGGTCAAAAAGAGGGGGGGGGAAACCTCCAGGACTACTACACCCTCTGGAAACCCTACCCCGACCCTGCTCTGTAGTATCCATGGACTTCATCACTGACCTTCAGCCAAGCAAAGGGAAAACACTGGTTTTGGTGGTGGTGGATTTGTTTTCTAAACAAGCCTATTCATTCCATGTTTTAAGTTGCCAGCAGCCAGAAAGTTGGCCACATTGTTCATGCAGCATGTAGTGAGATTCCATTCATTTCCTGACAAAGTGATATCAGATTGGGGCCCACAATTCATTGCCAAGTTTTGGCGGGAGGTGATGGAAATACTCAATAGTTGAGTTCAGCGTATCACCCCAAGACTGATGGGCAATCCAAAAGGGTTAATCAAGTCCTGGAGCAATTTTTAAGGTGTTACATTAATTAGCAACAAGATAATTGGACTGATTTTCTAGTGTTTGCAGAATATTGTTATAACAATAGCATTCATAGCTCTATGGGAGCATCCCCATTCAAGATTGCACAGAGCTTTGAAGGTGAACCCTTGCCGTTTGTGAAAGACCCCCCACCCAGGAATGGGGGGGGGGAATCTCAGTACTTGGTGGAACTCTATCATGGAACAGTGGGGTCTAATAACAAAAACCCTGGAAAAAGCCAAACAGATTACAAAAAAAACATGCAGACTGTAACCCCCCCCCCCCGGATCTGAAACCTGGAGATGAAGTTTATGTGTCCACAAAAAATCTCAAGGGAGAGCAACCGAGCAAAAAGTTGGGATGGAAGTACGTTGGACCTTATAAAATCCTTGAAGTAATAAATGGGGTAGCTGTTAAACTAGACCTGTCAAAGAATTTAAGACACATTCACCCAGTATTCCACTGCAGCTTGTTGAAGAAAGCCCCAAAGGCAAACACCTGGCACCCGAAATCAAGAATCCCCCCCACCCCACCCCATGGCGGATGGACAACCTCATCATGAAGTGGAAGATGTGTTGGACTCAAAATGGAAAAGAGGACACTGTGACACCGAGAGATCTCTGTCTTTTGGTGCTACACCTCTGAAGATGCCAGCCACAGCTGCTGGCGAAACGTCAGGAACTACAATGCCAAGACCACAGCAATACAGCCCGGAAAACCCACAACAACCACAATTATTTTACCTTGTAAAATGGAAGTATTTTGACCAGAGTCCAAATGAGTGAGTTCAAACTAAAGATGTAAAAGCTAAAAGTCTCATCAAAGCTTTTAACAAGTGTTATCCGGAGAAACTGAGGGAGGGGTGATCCTGTTATAGATGTAGTTTTTTTTGGGGGGGGGGATAATGTCAGGCAGGCAAGCCAGCCTGCCTGCCATAACTGTGAATGCATATTTACTGGGGGGATGGGCTTTCTTCCTGTAGTGTGGCTTTCTTCACTCTATTTTGGCTACGCTTTGCTGAGAGGTGTTATCAGCTGGGAACGTCTGGGAACCAGCCTTGGGGAAATTCAGCTTTGCATCTTTTTCAGGACTTTGGCTAACTTCAACCAGCTTGTTTGAAGTGTCCAGACAATTACTATGTATCAGTGCACATCTAGAGATTTTTATCTAAATAAAAACCTTTAACTGATAAAACCGTTTTGGATGAAGTGGTGATGCTGAGAGAATCCCCTAGCCAGGCCTGACACATATTTCATATCTAGTATATTTGCTACGAGGCAGAAGAATAGGTCCCAAAGAACTGAAAATGGTCAAAGTTTGCAAAAAGGTTTTGTTTGTTTCTTTGTTTCTTTGTTTTGCAACCTTTCTTTTCCCAGTGCTAAAAAATTAGGAAACCCCTGAAAACAGCATAGGTTGCAGCAGAGGAATCTACAGCTAGAAACAGCAGCCCATATATATGGATGCTTGATACATGATTTCTTTCCCTAAAAGGGATGTTGGGGTAAGTGAAAAAGTGTATAAATCAGGATTTACCCATACATGAATTACTGCATGTATTGATGGAGAGGCAACAGCATGTCAAAGGGTTAATCAAAGTTAAGCAAAGAACCTGCAAGGACTTGGAGTCCACTTCATTTCCCCCTGTATCGCTTTTCCCATACTATTTTTTTCTCTCCTTCTGGCAAGTTTTCAAGGTTAGCAATACTGTTATGGTTGCCTAGCAACACCCACAATCACCACTGAGATATCAGAAGGCATTCATTTCTTGAAGGTGCAGGCTCTGCTTCTGTTATTTGACGTAGTTTAGCCCCCAATGTTTGTGGGTGGGTGGAATGATAGATTTCTCTGCAAACGGGGGCTTTTCCTTGCAATCATGTTGTTGCATTAAACTTTACAGATTTTTAGAGCTGGATTAAGATCTGACAATCCAGGTTTGATTCCCCACTCTGCCATGGAATCTTGCTCGATGATCTTGGGCCAGTCACACATTCTCAGCCTTATCTACCTCACAGCGTTGTTGTGAGGATAATATGGAGGAGAGGAGAATGATATAAGCTACTTTGGGTTCCCATTGAGGAGAAAGGTATCACATAAATCAAATAACTAGGAGTGCAATGTGACGTGTGGTTTGGGTTTGATTAACTTATTTCCTTACTCTGCTAATATGTATCAGACTGTTCTAGTAGAGTGTGACAAAGAAGATGTATATAATTATTCCCACCACCGTTGAAACTCAATTGAGTTCCAGTCAAGAGTTATTATATTTTATTTTACTGATCACAGTTTCTTTGATGAAGTCCAAAAGTCAAATATTAACATTGGCTGCAAGAGATGATAGCTTATTGTTTTTAAAGCAACTTTAAGTACCTCCATTACTAGCAATTTTGCAACACAATGTTCATACCATCAACGCCTTGGGTGGCTGGGGGCAGCTTGTCAGGGGCCCATAGAATTGGAGCCCAGGGTCAAATCTTCCTGAAACTTGGGAGTTCTTTAGTGGACAATCAGAAGTAAGTTCCCTGTAAATTTGTTGGAGATAGCTTGAAAAATGCCCACCTAGCCCCCAAATAGTTTTCCCCTTGGGGAATAATGGCTGGATAAATCCAGGATTGTCTAATCTTGAATGAATGATTCTTTATTACAGCACTTAGCCAGTACATTTACCATAGAAATTTAAGTGCACATTTTACAACCATTTGAACATAGAACATATGAATATATACAGTTTAAAAACATAATTTCCTAATATCTATCAAAATTTGTAAAAACCAGGAAGTCGGCATAGTTCTAAGCAAGCAACCAAAAATGGAGGTCTACATTCTAATGGGCTTTAACAACCAGAGCACAAAATTTCGCTATCTGGTGTAGTGCAGTAAAATCTGAGTTTGACAACAGTTTCTCTAATTTGTTCTTATCCGAATGTTCTGAGATACCTTCCAAAAAGGGAATAATAAATCTCGTACGTGCTTTCTTATAGAGAGGGAAACTCAGGAACACGTGTTCCTGGGTTTCTACCTCCCCAAGTATACAAGGGCATATCCTCTCATTCCAAGGAATCTTCTTAAATCTGCCATCCAGAACAGCAGAGGGTAAGGCAGAACATCTGGCCAAAGTAAGCGCTCTCCTGAGTTTATTTACCTCCAGAGTGGATAAGTAAGGAGCAGGTGCAGAAATATATCTGTTACTAGGAGGAGCTATAAAAGCTGGAGTGCCCTGTAAGTCAGATTGTTGTTCAATATCATCAATCCTTTGCCTAACCATTTGTCTTGCTTGATCGCTTCCCATCATGAGAAGCACTTGAGGGGAAAATCCTATTGCCATAATTTTCTGTCTAGTGGCAATCATCCACTTAGATTGGAAATCATCGGTTAAGATTAGGGGTAATAAACCACAAGGGATTGAATTTATCCTTATCCATAGGAAAATGGAATGCAGGGTGATCTTTGCTTCAACTTTCTGCATGCCAGTCTCAAGGCGAACCATTGCATTAGAAACACACTTTGGAACTTGAAGGACCGCTCTCAAAAATTTCGATTGAACTAACTCTAAAGGTGCAAAACAAGATGTTGGTGGTCCAAGGAGGATTGTCTAATATTGCTGAACTGGATCAGAGAGTCTTTCACAGATTTCAGGGATTCTTTTTTTTTTCAGGTGGGGGTGGAATCCCTAAAACCAGAATCTGGATTACTTGGATTTTTTTTGGTGCACACTCTTACTAATATTGGCTGAATGAGCCATTGAGGTCCATCATAAATCAGTTGCTAACTCAAGCCGCATTCCCTTGGGCACTCTAACAAACAGTTACCCACCCACTAATTTTAAAAAAAACTTAGACAAAAATGACATGGTCAGTTATTGCCCAATCTCCAATCTGCCCTTTCTGGGCAAAGTGATTAAGAGACTAGTACCTGATCAACTCCAGGTCTTCTTAGATAACTCTGGTGCTTTGGACCTTTTCCAGTTTGGATTCAGGCCGGGTTATGGAACAGAAATGTCTGTGGTGGGTTTAGTTGACGATCTCCCTCTAAATATAGATAAAGTCCATGCTTTTTTGTTGCTCTTCCTGGTAAAGCTTTCAACAGTCAAAGCTCCCTTCAGGGAAGAGTGGAGATCCCTTAGCCTTTATATCCCAATCAGGAGATAGGAGGAGTGAAGCAAAGAAGGGACAGTCAAGATGTAAAGGTCTCATTGAAAAATCTTGTTGGTCTCTAAGGTTCCACTTGACTCACAGTGATCACTAAGATCATAGTGATAACAGAGTTGCACTTATCTGTAACTGCTGTTCATCTAGGTCTTTGTGCAAGAAGACTTTGGGGGCCAGCCACTCGGAACAGGATTTCTTTAGCTTTTAGGCTATTGGGGGGGGACCTCCCCCTCAGATTGCTCTGAGCTGGTTTTTCCCCAGCGAAAATGGTCACGTGGTGGAGGAGGTCACCCCACCTTCCCTCAGTTCTCCTGTGCCACCACGAGTCTCTTTTGTTTGTTTATAGAGAGCTCACAGCGGGGTAGGAGGGACGGAATGTGTCCTGCATGAAGATCTAGATGAACAGCAGTTACAGGTAAGTGCAACTCTGTTTTCATCTATGGTTTCCAGCACAGTTCCACATTGGGAGAATAACAAGCTACTCACCTCGGTGGTGGGGTGAAACTCTCAGGAAAATGACAACTGTAACACTGTCCCGCTGCAGTCTCTCTTTGCAAATTGACATCTACTGTGTAGTGCTTGACAAAGGTCTCTTCCAATGGCCATGTCGCTGCTTTGCAGATATCCTCCAACGGGACTCCTCTCAGAAAGGCTGCTGAAGCTGCTTGTCCTCGTGTTGAATGCACATTCACAGTGAATGGACATGCAACTTTTGCCAATTTGTATCCTAACCTAATTGCTGACACCATCCATCTTGATATAGTCTGTGAAGACACTACCTTGCCTTTATTTGGGCCTGAGTGACAAATAAAGAATGTTTGACTTTGCCTAAATGATTAAATCCTGTCTATGTAGAATAAGATATCTCTCCGAGCATCTAAAGTGTGAAGTGTGTGATCTTGCTGTGAAGTAGGGTTGGGAAAGAATACTGGGAGGTATAAACTCTGAGAGGCATGAAATCTAGAAACTACCTTAGATAAGAATTGGAGACATGACCACCTTATTTGAGAAAATTTGTAAGAAAAGTAGGTCCATCCTTAGTGCCTGCCACTCGCTAACCATTATAGCCAAGGTTACTGCCAAAAGGACGGCCACCTTAGCAGAAAGTAGGGCCAAACAACAGGTTGCTAACGATTCAAATGGTTTCAGCATCAAACTGAACAATACCAGCGACAGGGACCACTGCGGGACCATCTCAGCTCTCAGTGGATAAAGATTATATGGACCTTTCAAAAACAGTTTTGACAAAAAATGAGAAAAAAGTCTTGCCATCCACATTATCATGGAATGCTGATATTGCTGCTAGGTGCACTTTAATAGATGATGACAACAGACCTGACCCCTATAAGAATACCAAGTAGTTGAAAATGTCTGTCAAAGGGCAAGAGTCAGATGATACGCCCTTTGTTTCTTACCAGAGTGGAAATTTGTTCCATTTCAAAGTATAAGATTTTCTAGAGGAAGGCCTGCATGCATTTAGAATGCTAGTTGCAACTGCATCCGAAAATTGCATATACAAGTGCCCTAGGAACCATGCAGTTAAGTGCAGTCTGTCCAGGTTGTGATGTAGTGTGCAACCAAAGTGAAGGAGGTCTGGCACTACTGGAAGATGTATAGTTTCCTTTGGCTAACTTCTTGAGTAACTGGAACCAAGGCTGACAAGGCCAAAATGGGGCTATCAGTATGCACACAGTCTTGTCTGATTGAATCTTGGAAATTGTCATTTGAATCAGTGGGATTGGGAGGAAAGCGTATATTTATTTATCTATTTATGTCATTTATAATCTGCCTTTCTCACTGAGACTCTAGGCGGATTACACAGTATGAGCTTAGTACAATCCGTATCAACTACATTTCCATACAGTATCAAGGACATTTCCAGAAACAATGGCATATGGTAAATAGATAAAAGTTTAAAAATACATAGTGTTAGCAAGAATCCAATACAAAGTAGAAGAAAATACTGAAACCGAACATAATCACTTCTAGGATTGACATTAGACAACATAAAGCACAGGTAGTACATAGGAGTACATACTTAAAGCAGCAGATAATATGTAAGGCAACATAGTGGTGAAGTCTATGGTCCCTAACTCATTAGTGAAGCATCTGAAACCCAATCCCTACAATACAGCCCTCCCATTTGAGTAAAAAGCCTTTTTGAATACTTCAGTTTTGCTTTGTTTGTGGAAAACCAGGAGAGTGGGGGTTTTCCTGACCTCCTCAGGCAGGTCGGTCCACAGAGTAGGGGCCACCACAGAGAGAGCCCATGCAGTTGATTTCACCCATGTGCAGTCTGACACCTGCAGGAGACCCTTTTCAGATGAGCAAAGCTGCCGTACAGGATAATAGGGAGGGAAGCAATCCTGCTGGTATACCGGGCCAAGGCCATAAAGAGCTTTTCATGTAATAACCAATACCTTGAACTGAGTACAGTAACTGATAGGAATCCAATGGAGTGACTGTAGGATGGGAGTGATTCTCATGCTCCTGCTTGCTCCTGATAACAGTCGAGCTACAGCATTTTGCACTAATTGGAGCCTCCTAGTTAGATGGGAGACCTATGTATAATGCATTACAATAGTCAAGCCTTGATATTACCATAGCATGGATCCAGGTGGCCAGGTCGGCTGTGCTGAGATAAGCCATCTTCCAGGCAAGGGTGAGGTTGTAAAAAGCATTTTTCGCCACTGCTGTATAACAATCCCACCCCCCTGTCCATCTTGTTTGGAAAGCATCCACCAGTGAATTCTTGCCAATGCCCCCCCTGGAACAAAACTGAGGTTCTTTCATATTTTCTTCTGTGGCGAAGAGATCTATGTCTGGCGATCTACACTTCTCGAAGATCTCCTATGCACACTTGTTGCCAGAACCCATTTGTAATGGGTGCTCCCTAGCCTGCTGAAGTAATCTGCTTTGCTGTTTAGTGACCCAGCAATATGTATGGCTGAGAGTGCGATACCCTGGGATATAGCCCAAAACCATAACTGGATAGCTTCTAAACAGTTTCTTCAATGCTGTACCACCTTGTTCGTTTATGTAATAAACTGTCGTTATGTTGTCTGAAAGGACCTGGACCCTTTCCCCGGATAATATATTTGCAAGCAAGTTAATGGCGTAATATACATCTGTCAGTTCCAAGAAACTGATATGACATTCTCAGTTTCTGACCATACCCCATTGACAGAAATGTCTTCACAGTGAGCTCTCTATCCCTTTAGGGATGTGTCAGTAGTCAGAGTGACTTCATGAGTTGGTAATCCAAAAGGAATTCCTTCAGACAATTTCTTCACATCTGCCCACCAACGTAGGTAGAGTGTAATCTGTCGGGATAGAAAGCCTGGTCTGAGGGGATTGCTTCTGAGGCCAGAAACGCCTAATGAACCATAATTGTAATGGTCTCATTCTCAAACGAGCAAATAGTACAACTGCAATTGTGGACACCATAAGGCCCCATAAAATTTGAATGGCTTGAGCTGGTTGAAACCACTTCCTCAGGAAAGCTTGAGCCAGCGTTTTAATTCTAATACAGCAATCCTCAGTCAAAAATGCCTTGTTCGCTGTGGTCTAGAATGGCCCCAATGAACGTCACCATTCTACAATGTGGCAAGGTCGATTTCTTTTCATTTACTATCAGCCCCAGTACCTTACAAGTGTTCAGATCAAGGACTATGTGGGCTCTTAAGTCTTTTGGAGAATGGGCCGTAAGTAACCAATCGTCCAAATATGGATAAATAGCACATCCTGCCTCCTAAGGTGTGCTACTACCACGGCTATGCACTTGGTAAATACCCTTTGAGCAGTAGCCAAACCAAAGGGCATTGCCATATATTGGAACACCTTATCATGAAACACAAAGCGCAGGCATATCCTGTGTTTCTGACAGAGATGTGAAAGTAAGGATCTTCCCTGGATAACAAATTAATGTTCCAAGGTAAAGTGACCATTCTCAATTTCATCACTAACAGATACTTATTAAGGCCTCATACATCTAAAATAAGCCTTTTTTCCTCCATCCTCCTTATCAACTAAGAAGAAATGGGAGAAAACCCAAATTGATCTTGAAAGGTTGACACCACTTGGAGAGCCCCTTTGTGTAATAATGAACAGATTTTTTTTTTGAAGTTCTGGCAGTAGATTCACGGCTGCCTGTCTAGATAAAGAAGTAAGAGGCAAACTGTTTAACTCCAACCTCTAACCATTTTTAATAATTGACAACACTCAACTGTCATCAGTAATAAGCTCCCAACAATGAAAAAATTGTAGTAATCTTGTAAAAACAATTCCTGAGCCATTGCAAGTTTACTTTCTAGTCCTAGTTGTTCCCTTTGACCCTGAGAGAGATCTTTCTGGGTTTGAGCCTGATGCGTAGATTTGGATCTCCTTGTAGATCTTCTCCTAGATTGATTGGTACTGGGATACTGCAGACGGTACGGACACTGTGGTTTATACGGCTGAAACCTGTAAGAGCGATAGTCCTTCCTAGCTTGGAAACCTCTTTTCCCAGCGCTTCTATACAGTGGTGATCCAGCAGATTGAGACAGGATGCCATAGGATTTAGCTGTCTGGCGATCTTTCTTCTTCTTGATCAAATATTTGTCTGTTTTTTCTGAAAATAAAGCGTTCCCTTCAAAGGACATGTCTTCAGTCTTATTCTTAGTATCAAAAGGTGAAGCTGTAGTGCGAAGCCATGCATGTCTCCTTAAGGCCACTCCTGTGTTCAGTCCTCTAGCTGACTCATCCGGGATGTGTCTGCTTGTACTAATCTGCTGTTTTGAGAGGATGATAGCTTCATCCTGGATTAATTTTGCAAGAGGTTTCTTATCATCTGGCAGATCTTCCATATAGGTAGCCATTTTTTGCCACAAGAAAATTTGGTAGCCACTCATAATGGCTAAAACATTGGCCATCTTGATAGTGAGGGATGAACCTGAATACGATTTCCTACCAACTGTATCTAGCCTTTTGCCTTCCTTGTCAGCTGGGGTAGTGAGACTCCCTTGCCTCTGTTTTGCTTGTAACTCCTCCGCAATCATGGACGAAGCTGGTGGGTGGGTGAACAGGTAGGGACATTTGACCTTTTTGACCTTGTAAAGAGCCTCCACTTTTTTGGAAGTGATTGGGATAGATGGTGATATTTGCCTCAAAACATCAATGATTTCCACAAACCCTTCTATCATGGGAAAGGCTACCACCTCTGGAGTGGTTGCATAAATGTGTTTTAATATGTTATCTGTTGCCATTGGTTGTGGGACTGAGACATCTATCTCTAGTGACTGTACCATACTCAACATCTGTTCTGCATACAGTTTGTAGTCAATGGTTGGTGATCTCAAATCCAATTCACCAACCGTCTCCTCTGGGAGCAGTTCCAACACACAGCTTGGGCTCCGGTCCAAGCCAAAAGGTTCTGCCTCGGATTAAGTATCAGGCCCTCCTTTTGGCATCGATGGAATCGTTGAGGTGTACCACATCAGGTCTGATCTATGACCTGCTTGGCACAGACCGAGAGGAGCCCTGCACCAAAAACAGATATGTCAAAAAATATTCCCAGTCCCTCAGTAACCAGAGGGTAGGGAGGGTACCACGGCACACCAAAGTATTGCCGGTGAGCTCTTTTCTCTGAACTTTAACAACTTATTTGGTTGGCATCCACTGTTCTGTCATCTCCATTGTCTGACATTGGAGAGATGGAGCTCGACCTCCTAGACAACTGAGGTGTTGAAGGCAACTGCTCCCCTTGTTCTACCATTTCAACCGGCTCCGATGGGATCTCTCATTGCCGAGCTTTATGCTTGCTCTTGTCCTTGTGTTTCTGTTTCAGAGGCTTATTTGCGCCTGTATCAGCTTCGACTGGGTTCGGTAATGCTGATACTCTGCTCCAAGGAGCAAAACGATTGCGCTCCACCAAAATCACACTGGCCAGTGAATGTCTTGATGTTGTAGTCTCTCAAGATTGGGAATGTTGTAGGCTCCGAGCCTTCAGAACCAAAGTGACTGTATTCGCCTTTGTGGGTCTCATAACCAAAGTTCCTGCCAACTCCGAAGCAGTATCAGGTATTGGGTGCAGTGATCACTCTGCCAGGGCAGATTTCTTTGCTGCCAAGCCTGTGGAGCTAGACATGGCCTTTTCCCATAGCATGGCCTTCAGTCGCGCTGCTCAATCTGCCCTCACTTTGGGGGAAAAACTTGACATTATTTACAACAGTCAATGACATGACCCTCCCCCAGGCATGCTATGCAGTGGGAATGTCCATCTGTCTTCACCATCTTCATGGCACATTCCTCGCATTTTTTGAAGAGGGATTTGTCTGCCATCCCATTCAGCGTAGAAGAGTTGGAGAATCTGGATCAGGGCTGAGTAAAAGACCATTGAAACTCACCCACGCAGTCTATCTCCAACGCAGATGGAATTTATCAAACAGTATAAACATGTAACCACTTAACAATAACTATAACTACGACTATAACTATAATTACACTACAGCTAACTTTTTACAAGAATTATCCAAGCAAAAAAAACTATCCTAAGCCTAAGCACGTCTGTTCTTCACGACGGCAAAAAACAAACTGGCTGTTTTCGGCAGGAAAAACCAGCTCGGAGTGGTCTTAGTGGGAAGTCGCTCTCCTGAATAGTCTAAAAGCTAAAGAAATCCTGTTCTGAGTGGCTAGCCTGTGTAAGCGCAGTCCCCCAATGTGGAACTGCACTGAAGACTGTAGATTAACTTAGTGGGTCTATTATGTACTCAGGGAGTATCTGTCTTCTCATATCTGGACGACATCCTCATCAGAGCACCAACATTCCAGCAAGCAGAAGGATGTCATGGTCCTATGCAGCTATGGCTTTGTACCGAAACTGGGAAAGAGCATTCTGCTACCAGCTAAACAAGTTATACATCTCGAAGTATACATAAACATGATTTTTATGTTTCCAGAGAGGCAGTTGAAAATTTTAAGACATGATTCAGGACACCCTGCCCAAGTTGCAGGAGGACTTCAAGTTTCTGACATGCTTATGATGATATGTTGTCAGGATGTGATCCTTTGGGCAAGATTCTATGCCAGACCTCCACTATGATTGCTACTTCCTTTTCAAGAAGAGATTGCTAGGAAACAACACCTGTTTCTCCCTCTTCCACAGCATCTTCTCCAGGAACTACAAGATGGGTAACTTCAAACAGGCTAATAGGGAGGACTTCCCTGAGGGTTCCTGTCTGACATTTTTGGCTACAGATGCCAGTCTCAGGGAGGCTAACTTCCTAGGACATGTATCCCAAGGAACATAGTTCAAGAAGGAAACAAGGGCCATTTCCACACACTTTGAATAATGCACTTTCAATGCACTTTAGCAATCCTTTGGAAGTGGATTTTTTGTTCTACACATGGAAAAGCAGTTCCAAATTTTCACTAAAAAGTATTGAAAGTGGATTATCCAACGTGTGTGGAAGCAGCCAAGGTGTATCAAGTGTCTGAAGTTACAAGCCATTCATCTGGATCTTCATGCCTTCATAATAACCTACTAGGAAAAGATATTCTTATACATATAGACAACATGATGGCAAAAACATACATCAACCATCAATGGGAGGATGAGATCAAAATCTCTTGAGTGCGAGGCAAAGCTGCTCCTGACCTCGGCAGCAGCACACCTGGCATTGATAGAAGTGATACATGTTGCTAGTGTGTCGAACTTCACAATGGACTGGTTGAGCAGGTAACATCTGGACTAAACCGAATGGTGGCTGCATCCAAAGATTTTCTGACAGATCTGTATACATATCATTGCAGCAGCAGTAGACTTCTTTGTGTTGGCCCTCAACCATCCACTGCCCTAGTTCTCTGCAAAACAAAAATGCCCAAGAGTGATGGGAGTGGAAGCAATGAAATGCAGTCGGCTAATAAATCTCATGCATGCTTTTCCTCTGAAACGTCTTCCAAAGGTGGTTCAAAGACTCATGGTTCCAAAAGTAACAGTAATAATGATAGCACCACACCGGCCCAGAGGAGCCTGGTTCCAAGTCTCAGTATGATGATAATCCAAGAAACTTTGTACCTTCCTGAAGCAGGTAGGGCCTTCCTTTCATTAGAGGTTTTCTGGAGAGTGGCTGTGTGGATGTCTGGGCACTCATTTAATAGGCACTCTCAGATTGATTTAAAGGCATAAACTGAGCCTTGCTTTGGTAGGAAAGTCCTTTAAAAAGTGCTGGATGGTTCATAAATTGTAATCCTCTCTAGAACAGTATTGCTTTACTATGTCACAATAGTTTAAGATTGTCCCACCCTGGACCAATACAGAAAGAAAAATATTTTCACTTACAGAGAATTTCCATTCTTTACAGTACTATGGTGGAGCAGTCTTCCCCACCCATTTTTTCTAGGTGGATGGACATGTTTGGGTGAACTTTCCTTTAACTTCTTGGAAATATCTTAACTGTTCAGTTTATAGGGTTAACTGTTTGAGCCCTGGGGATGACCTTTCCTGTGCTTTGTTATAAACTTGTCTTTCTATTGTTCTGTGTTTAGGGGTGTTTGCAATTAATACCTTATATAGATTTTTTGGTTGGGAGGTGAGCTGCTTCTGCACCAAACTGGGAGCTGGAGGAGAAGATCCTCCCACAGAGATTCTCAATGTTTGGATCCTGCTTGTCTTCAGGAGGAGCTTATTCCCAGTAATTTAAGACAGCCTAACCCTAGAACCATCAATAACAGAAATTCACAGTAAGTGGACAAATTTTCTTTTTAATATCATCTATAAACAATTGGAAACAATCTTCATTCCAGTTCCAAAAAAAGGGATATGTCAAAGATTGCTGCAACTTACTGGTCCATCTCATTAATTTCCCTGCAAGCAAAGTGATGCTCAAAATTTCTGGGAAAAAAAGACTCTTGCCATATATGAAATGAGAAATGTCAGATGTTCACTCAGGATTCAGAAGAGGTAGTAGAGATCATATTGAAAATTCAAGATGGTTACTGGAGCATATCAGAGCATTTCAGAAGAAAATTACTTTTTGTTTTATAGATTACAGTAAAGCTTTTGACTGTGCAGATCATGAAAAACAATATTGTTTTAAAATCTATTGCTTTGATGTGCAACCTGTACTCTGAACAAGCATCTATTGTTAGGAATGAACATGGTGAAACAGAATGGTTTCCGTTTGGCAAAGGTGTCAGACAAGGATATATTTTATCTTCCCATATATTCAGTCTATATACAGAACATATCATGAGTAATGCTGGATTAGCTTTAGATGATGGTGTGAAAATAGGTGGAAGGAACATTACCAATGCGTGATATGCAGATGACACCACATTAGACATTTGAAATGACTACTAATGAAGGTTAAAGGAAGAAAGCACTAAAGCAGTATTACAGCTGAACATCAAGAAGACAAAGGTAATGAATATGAAGGAATTAAGCAACTTTTAGGTTGACAAGAAATTGAAATGGTTAAAAGTTTTTTTTTATTCCTTGGTCCAATCTTCCATCAAAAGGGAGGCTGCAACCAAAGCATCAGAAGGAGATTGAGACTTGGAAGGGCAGCTGTGAATTAGAAAAGATCCTTAAGGGTAAGGATGTGTTTCTGGGGAACAAGATCAAGATAATTCATACTATATGGTATTCTCCATTACTATGTATAGATGTGAAAGCTGGACAATGGTGAACCTGACAGGAAGAAAATTGATTCATTTGAAATGCGGTGTTGGAAGAGAGCTTTACAGATACCATTGACAGCTAAAAAGACAAATGAGAGGGTTCTAGATCAAATCAAGCCTGAGTTTTTTCTAAAAGCTAAAATGACAAAACTGAGGCTGTCATACTTTGGACATATCATGAGAAGACTCACATGAGAAGATAATTATGCTAGGAAAAGAGAAAGACCCAACATGCAATGGATTGACCCAATAAAGGAAACCATGGCCTTCAATCTGCAGCACCTGAGCAAAAGTGTTAATGATAAGACATCCTAGAGGTTGTTAACTTACCCTAGTTAACTCGCTCAAAGTCAGAAGACCTGGCAGCACATAACACTTGCACATAAAGTGGTTTATTATTTTTGATAATTTCCGTTGATACTGGAATATATATTTCTCTGGAACATAGATGGAGCTGATTGTACCTTGGACAAAAATGACTATACATTTTAATACATAAACATGTTTTCAGTGGTAGCTGGTAAGGCTATGCCTTGAAGCAGGAAAGACTGTTGCTGCTGAGTAGCAGTTGAAGGAGCTGGGATTTCACATATTTTCAGAGAGGTGAGGTGAGAGTGGAAGTGGTAGAGCATGAGTGTTGACATGGGTATTTCTAGCATGTCAGTATCTGCACACCGGTTTACTGCAGACTCTAGCTACTACTTCTTATATCCTTTTAGTAATGGTAAAGCCCACCTCCCCAAGTTATCCTGCAAAGGTTGAAGAATTTTCTAACCCAACATTAACACTGTTAGGAATTATTGAATTTTATACTCCCATTTTCAGGAGTACAAAATGATAATCTCAATTACTGAATCCATCTCTGGCTCAGAAAGTAAATTTTCCACTGTCTTCTAATTTATCTGCCCTGTTGATGGAAAATATTGTGGTGGCAACTGAAAGAACATTCTTGCAGTATTATTCATCTTTTTAAAATAAATTGTCCGCCAACTCTCTCCTCTGGTATGGCGGATGTAGCTCCATCGTATTGATAGTTAATGTCAGATGATCTGAGAACTGCAATTCCCAGAATGTTCCTCTTCCTTCCTCAGTGAGTGTGTTCTGAAAATTATAGTTCTCAGATTGCCTGATAATTAATGTCAAGTCATCTGGAAATTACTGTTCTGCAAATATGCTGAGCAGGAGAACTATAAAAGAAGATGGTAAGCTAGGTGAGCTTGCCCAATTTTAGCTACAACCAAGGTACTGAGGTACCAAGATAACAGCATCCTGAGCCAGGGGGGCCAGGATCTTGGACTTTCAGCCCCAGATCCACCCCTAATGATACCATTTGGCATATTACATTTTTTAAGGAATAGCTTCAGGTCTACTACAAGGTAGGGCAGTTCGTTGGAAAAAATTCAGGCATTAGAACAGAGTCACAAAATAAGTATTATCAAATAAATTATAGGATAAATAATGGGACAAATTTTCATTGGAAACTAGGGAAATCACAAAATATTAATTCATGCTGAGCAGAAAAAGTTGAAGTCTGTCAACAAGACTAGATTTATATTGCTGATTAAGTGTTTTAATTGATGTAATCCACACTGAGGCCATTATGGGGAGGGCAGAATAGAAATATAATGAAATGAATAAATAGAATAAACCAATGTGCATGACTCAGTCAAGAATAGCTGCTTGCTAATGCTCAACAGCCACTGCCCCAAGAAAGCCAATGTTTTACAATGGTTCAGATTTCAGGCTAGGATTTGGTAGACCCAGGTTCAAATCCCTACACTCCCATGGAATCTTGCTGGGTAACCTTGGGCCCATCACACATTCACAGAATCACAGAGTTGGAAGGGGCCATACATACCTTCTAGTCCAAGCCCCTGCCCAAGGCAGGATGAGCCTAAAGCATCCCTGATAAATAATCATCCAGACTTTCCTTGAAAAATGCCGGCGAAGGAGAGCTCACCACCACCCTAGGCAGCTGGTTCCACCTTTGAACTACTCTGACTGTGAAAAAGTTTTTCCTAATATTCAGCTGGTACCTTTCTGCATGTAATTTTAGCCCGTTGCTTAGGGTCCTATCCTCTGCTGCCAACTGGAACAGTTCCTTGCCTCCTCCAAATGACAGCCTTTGAAATAGTTAAAGAGAGCAATCATGTCCGCCCTCAGTCTCCTCCAAACTGAAGATAGGGAGTCAGATAAAGATAGGGTTGCTGCTGGGTGGGAAGGAGAGAAGGAAGCAGGAATAAGGGACAGGCTGTAAGGACTTTCAGGAAAGGTAAAGAAATTGTGGGAGAGAGGGAAATGAGATGTTCCCTGTAAGTCCTTGCAGGGGCCCATGTATTATATAACCCTAACCTATTAGAATCTATGCCTTTTTATGGGTATTAACAACAAGCATGTGACTAAGTTTATTTGATGTAGTGTGTGTCAGAATATGTGTCTAAAAATTAGACTTAAGTTGCTTAAAATTTCCATTCAGTTTCATATCAATTCCTCTTTCATGAAGACTCAGTTTAGATCTTTAAAAAGTGATGGGTTTTTTTATTTCTATACTACAAGCATAGTTGAAAAATTAAGAACAAGGTAAGCCATTAAAGAAAAAATTAAGCACAAGCAAGAACTTTTTATAACATGTCCTTCCTGCATCAGGCTGGTTTTTTACCCTTTGTATCATATTACAGTGGCCCAACAACAAGCAGACATCCACAAGGAAAACTATACTGTCAAATCTATGCTATCCCTTGGTTTAAAAAGCTCAAAGAAAGTAATGAGAAATCAAACATAATTCGTCTTTTGAAAGAGGAAAATAGAATAAGAGGAACCAATTGCTATATCTTAAAAAAAATGGAAAAAGAAATACCACCCCCACCCCAACAACACTAGTCCCTATACAAAAAAATAAATGGACATCCATCTAACATTAGAAATCACAACACTCAAAAACCAGTGGGAGACATTTTAATTTTCCAGGACATTCCATCACTGATATAAAAGTGGCTGTCCTCAAGCAGTGAAACTCCAAGGGAAAATTACAATATGAGATTCAGAACAATGAACCACTCATGGCTGAATAGAGATTTAGGATTCTTACACTGCAATCCTAAGCAAAGTTACTCCAGTCTAAGCTCATTGATTTCAATGGGGTTAGACTGGAGTAACACTGTTTAGGATTGCTCTGTTAGTCTTGTTACAGGCGCTTTCTGCTCTAAACAAGCTGCATTGTACCTTTACATCCTGACATCTTCCTTTGCTATACCTCTGCCGTCTAATCAACTTGCATTGTACCTTTGCATCTTGATGCCCTTCCTTGTACCACCCCACCTTTTGGCTGGGATATAAAGGTTCAAACATCTCCATTCCTGCTTGTATCTAAAGAAGGGAGCTCTGACTCTTGAAAGGTTATACCTTGAAAATCTTGGGCTCAAATCCTGTTGTCCTGCAGATCAACATGGCTACCCACCCAAGACTTTATGCAAACTTTTATAGTGAACTAAAACTTTTCTGAAAAAATATTTTTCCTGAGAGACTTGACTGTTTAAATTACAAGATGTATCAATTCCTACAAAATTTAAAAGCATTTTTACTATTCAAATGGGTGGGCTTTTTTGCTTTATTAATTATATGTGTAGGAGGCAGTATTGAGAAAAGCTCAAATTATACTAGCCCAGCAAAAAGCTATAATTGTAAAGTAAGATTTTTAAACTCCAAAATGCACATGTTCATCTAAAAATTGTTCACAGATGCAATAAAATTAACATTTGGTTTTTTTCTTGTATGTACAGATCCAATTTGATAATCACAATTACTTGTTTCTTTTATTCATTGATTGTCTGCCTTTCTCACTAAGATCCGAGGCCGATTACACAGTGCAAGTGAAAAACAAAACAATCAACAAGTAGGACATTCACCAGACAAGTACAGTAATGAAGACAGGAGATTTAATGAAATATATACAATAGGCTACTGTAGCAGAGAATTTGAAAATAAGCATAAAGTCGAGCATAGAGATGAAATCTTTTGGAAACTACTCATAACTAAAGATGGGCATGAACCGGAAAAAAACCGAACCATGTGGTTCGTCAAATTTCACAAACCATGAACTTTCATGAACTTTCCCCTGGTTCACGAACTGATTTGTATCATTCGTGAAAATATCATATCCAGGTCATAAAATCGTCACTTCCGGGCCAGCAGAAGATCACTTCCGGGTCAGCAGAACGTCTGCAGGAAGTCCATCCCCTGTTGCCTAGGAAACTGATTGACCGGCACCAGGCTGTCTGCAGTGACAAACCAAAAAAACAAACCAAACAAACCAGCCTAAAGTTCATGGCGGTTCATCAGAAATGGGATCTGACAAACTGCTGGTTCGTGAACCATGAACCGGCCTGGTTCGTCATGAATTTTGGTTCGTATTTTGGTTCGTGCCCAACTCATAACTAATTTGCATAATTTGGACCCATGTCTCCACCCCCACCCACCAGTTTCCCATAGGTTACTTTGTTCTGTTCTTTGTTGTGCCCAGAAGTTGGCTATATGTACCTGGTTTGTAGAGGGTAGAAGGGTAAAATTTCTGTAAATTTTGAAGTCATGGGGCAGATGGAGTTTTGGAGACAAATTAAAATATATGCAATAGTCACTGTCATGACAAATCTAAACTATTTTTACTGATTTAACAACATAATATGCATATTTTGTAACTTACTTAGCAAATAAAATTGCAATATTTGACATATTTATGAAATTTTAAAAGTTTAAATTTTAAATTACAAGCAAATATACCCATTGCTTGAGCGAGAACTGCAAACTGATACATCGTATGCTACCTCTGTATATGTATCTTAATTTTTGCTATCTGAAAAGTAGAAAAAATAGGAGTTAAACATGAAGCTCAGAATAGGAGTTAAACAGAAAACGTACATTTTATGGTAAATAATTTAAAATATATTATTTGGTCCAAAATCATATATTTTCTGACCAAATACCCTTTCACAACTGCTAGGTGCAGAAATGCAACTTGGATTTAAGAACTTTATATGTCGACAGTATGTCCACCTTGTCCTTAAAAACATTTTAAATGTCTCATAGTAGTTTATTTCAGCACTCTTCTAAATTTCCAATTTTTCCATTGAAAAAACTGAAAGAAAAGGCTTCAGGAAAAAAACACGTGCAGGCCAGCCATGGAGAAAATTTCCAGAACTTTCTAGAAGACTAGGAGTGCCTCTCTTCCTCTTAGTGCTTTAGCACCAAAAACATCACATGACCAGGAGGAGGAGTGCTATTCCCTCAGTTCCTTTTTTTGCCAATGTAGAGAGAGGGTCTCTATCACTGTTCTCCACTTTTTTTCTCACCTCATCTTTGACACTGCGGAGACATTTCTCTCAAAAGTTTTTTAACCATCAATAGTCATGCTAATAAAGACTAAAACTCCTTTTAAAGGGGGGAAAATTTTGTTTCCCCTTTCATTGTTAAGGCTCAAGTGGGACCTCTTCACGATCATGTTGGTTGTTCCTTTAAAATGACACTGTCAATTCTGTGTGCCATATCTGCCTAGGGATCTCAAGATAAGAGCTGCCTACTCTATTACCAGTTTACTGTAAAGACATGATCTTACAGAATCTCCTCAGAACAGCTCTTTTCCCAAAACTGTGGCTTCATGCCAGCCTGATTAAAGGCATCTGTCATCTCTCCAGCACCCTCAGTTACCAAGGGCTATGTCCAGAGGTGTGGACTCAAGGGATCTCAACATCTATTACTTCTGAAACTACAAAGCCTTCTTGGGTAAAGTAGAGATCACCTGAAACTCTGTGTGAGCAGAACTGAAAAGTGTGCTGGCTATTACCAGTGTCCTCCTGAGGTATAAGTTTAAGGAGGAGCTGAGTTTAAGTTCCAAAGCCAAAGGTTGAAAGTTAAAACAAACAGCAGATAATTACAGGTGGTGTGAACCATAGCACCTTATGTATATCTTGCCCACTTTCCCCTTCTGAAATAACACTGCATGTGGTTTTGTCCCTATGGACAAAAAGCCTGTGGAGAAGCAAATGCAGGGCAGCAAACAGCTGATTCCAGAGGGGGCACCTCTGCCTTGACTCACAAGGAGGTGGCATCAGCGTCACAATGCCAATTACAGGGAGGAGCATGACAAAAGGGAAGCCAGTTGCAGGGAGAAAGGTTTTAGTAAGAAGTGAGGGTAAAACTTACTAGAACGCTCTCCTCACCGGCATTGGCTGCGCAGGAATCTGAGGACAGCCTCCCGACTCGCCTTGCCAACCTGGAACTAGAAATGGGTCTGTTGTTCTGAACTTGTAAAGGAACTCAAGTTCAGGAATCTTACATTGTAATAATTCCTTGAAGCTTCTTTGTTTGAGGATAGCAATTTACAGGTTAGCAATGCAATGTTCTTGAAGATGTTCTCCAGCTGTTTTTTTAGTATTGTAATTTTTAATGTCAGATTTATGTCCATTTATTCTTTAGCATAGAGACTGACTTGTTTGTCAATCAATCAATCAAAGTTCAATACTGTCAAAGACCAGACAAGTAACGACATACAATCTAATTAAAACATACAGTCAAGGTAAACTGTATTGTTAACAGATCTATCCATCTAAAAAACATTGAATTTCCAGGATCCAAATTATTAAATATTTTAAACTTTAAAATTAATTAAATATTTAAATATTTTCTGTATGGCCTGCACAGCAATTTTTGCCACCTTTAAGGTGATTTCTTGGTCTCTGTCAGCTAAAAGTTTAATAAAATCTATCATTTCTTCCCGGGAACTGATTGCAAATCGAAGTTATACAGGCAGCTCTGATATTTTGGTAAAGTTTACGATAAAAAAGACATGTCCCCTTGTTTCTATCTTCCCAGCCCCACATATACACATTCTTTCTTCATATGGTTGCTTTGTATATTTACCCTCTATGACTGCTGATGGTAACATATCCATTCTAAGGGTAATTGCTCTCCTGTAATCAGCTTTCTCCAAATTTTGTAAATATGGCATCATTGTCACTTTGTTTAAGTTTTCTATTCCTGGAAGATAACCTTTAACCAGACTTAGGTCATGCTGTCTTTCAGTATCCAGAATTCTTTGTTTAAGGAAAGGTTTAACAGAGCTCTGTTCCATATTCAGCAAAAACTGTTTAATAACCCAATTTAAGCTCCATTCCTTAATCCAATATGGTATACTAGAATCTCTCACTATTAAGCTGACTAAGCCAGAAGGTTTAGTCATTAATTTAAACCAATGAAGGATGACAGTGATCCATAAGCATGCTTTTAAGGTAACCATATGGGTTTCCAAGCGTATATGTGAGTTGGAGGCACAAAAGGGAACTTGCAGATTATGCCTTAAAAACTTTGATTGTACTTTTTCTAGAGACTGCCAATAGGACTGATATGGTGTTATACTCAATGGCGCCCCATAAAGTAATTGAGCGAGAGACTTGGCCTTAAAAATCTTAACTGCTGCTGCTACATTCTGGCCCCTGGAAGACCTGTAATATTTCTCAATTGTACCTGCACTTTTGGATGCGCTTGTTATAACATGGTCCATGCGTGTTTTTCTAGAGCCTGAAGCCTGGAAGACAGTTCCTAAATATTTAAAACAGCAAACTTGCTCAATATCCACTGAGTTGCTCTTCCACTGGTATGTTCAAGGTCTATTTGCGAACCTTTGATTTTTGGTAATTAATTTCAACATGGTTGGTCTGGCAATACTGAGCTAAAATTTCTTTTTTTTTTTGAAAAGATTTTTATTGAGTTAGGATCAAATGTTTACACATTACAATCAATATTCCCATTTCCCAATTTCTAACCCCCTCCCTTTCCCCCCCATTTTGTTGACTTCCAACAGTTTTCCAACCCTTTATCCCTTTTCCCTTACTCTTTACATATTCCTCTATCTAACAAATATATATTCTCCCTTTATTCTAAGCAATACTTCTTTAACTATTTTTAATACTCTGTACCCTGACTATGAGTCCCTTTTTCCATAATGGATAAACAATTTATCCCATTTTTCATTATTTCACTTTCAAATATTTCTATACATCATAAACTATGTAAACCATACATTCATATAAATCAGCCAGTTTAACTTATACTCTATATGTTATTCATTCTATCTTCTTCTTTCTATTTTAGTTATATTTGTTTACATTAATATTTCTATTCCCCTTCAGTCATAAGTCTATATATAATATCAATCAATTTGACTCATATACAACTTCAAATAAACATATTCAGTTTGGTACACTATACGGAATCAAAAAGAAAATATTATTAGTTAATCAATCCTTATAGTTAACCCTTATGATTAATTATTTTCTATCAATATTCTATTTATTATTCTATATATATCAATCTAATATCATAACTGCTTAGAAATTCTCTTTTACCTCTTCTCCTCCCCGGTAAAGTCACCCCCCTCTACATTTTATTGTACTTCAGTAGTTCTCAAACTGCCACAGTTCTCCTCCCACCTCCCATTTCTTCTCCAAATATTGTTTCAGCTTCTCCCAGTCTGTGTTAAACTGTCCTGAGTCCAGGTTTCTCAATTTTCTTGTCATTTTGTCCATTTCAGCCATATACAGCAATTTGTGGATCCAATCTTCAATGGTTGGCACTTCTTGTATTTTCCATTTTTGCGCATACAAAAGTCTAGCTGCTGCCGTCATGTAAAATATCAACGTCCTATGATGGGCTGGAATTCCCTCCATTCCCAAGTTTAGTAGCAGGAGTTCTGGGTTCTTATTAATTTGAAATTGTAAAATCTCACTCATTTCTCTTATTATTTCTCCCCAGTACTGCCTAGCTACCTCACACGTCCACCACATGTGGTAGAGGGAGCCCTTATGCTTCCTGCATTTCCAGCATTTATTAGAAGTCTTCAAATTCCCTAGCGCAATCTTCTTTGGTGTCATGTACCAACGGTAAATCATTTTGTAAATGTTTTCTTTAATACTAGTGCATGTCGTTGTCTTCATTGTAGTCTTCCACAAGTATTCCCATGCCTCCATTGTTATTTCTTTGTTGAAATTTATGGCCCATTTCACCATTTGTCCTTTAACTGTTTCATCCTCAGTATACCATTTCAGCAGTGCTTGGTATACCTTAGATATTCTTTTCTTGTCCTCTTTGAAGAGGGTCTGCTCTAGTTCCGAGTTTTCTGTTCGTATACCTCCCTTTACAGAGTCCGAGTTATATAAATCTCTAATCTGTCTATACTGGAACCAATCATAATAAGGTGATAGTTCCTCCTGAGTCTTTATTCTGAGTTTAGATTCTTCAGTTCTAGTTATTTCTTTATAAGTTAGACATTGTTGCTCATTATTAACAGCTCTCGGATCTATCACCTCATATGGAACTACCCACAAAGGGGTTCCTTCTTCCAGATAGATACTATACTTCTTCCAGATTATATATAAACTTCTCCGTATATAGTGATGCAGTAACATCGAGTTCGCCTTTACTTTATCATGCCATAAGTATGCGTGCCATCCAAATATTTTTTTATATCCCTCTAGGGCTAGTAATTTCTTATTCTTTAGCGTCATCCACTCCTTCAACCACACCAAGCAAATTGCGTCATGGTAAAGTCTTAGATTGGGCAGTTGCATTCCGCCTCTTTCCTTTGCATCTTGTAAAACTTTCATTTTCACTCGAGGCTTCTTGCCTGCCCATACAAAGTCTGATATTTTCCTCTGCCATTTCTCAAATTGCTTAGAGTCACTGATGATTGGTATTGTCTGTAGCAAAAACATTACTCTTGGTAACACATTCATCTTAACTGCTGCAATCCTTCCCAACCATGACAGATTTAGTCTGTTCCATTTAATCAAATCTCTCTCTATCTGAGTCCATAGTTTTTCATAGTTGTTTTTAAATAAGTCTATATTCTTAGCAGTCAGTTCGATTCCCAAATATTTCACCTTACTTGTTACTTCACAATCCGTTATTTTCGTTAACAATTGTTGTTTCTGCTTAGTCATATTTTTGCATAGTATCTTTGACTTCTTTTTATTAATATAAAAACCTGCCAAGTCTCCAAACTCCTTAATCTTATCTATCACTTTTGGCATGTTCTCCAATGGGTCTTCTACAATTAACATTATGTCATCCGCAAATGCTCTGACCTTATATGAATAGTCCTTTATTTTAATTCCTCGAATTTTTTCATCTTGTCGTATTTGTATCATCAGGATCTCCAATACCAAAATGAACAGCAGTGGAGACAACGGGCAACCTTGTCTTGTTCCTTTACTTATAATCAATTTCTTAGTCGCTTCATCATTCACCACAATTGCTGCAGTCTGGTCTCTGTAAATTTCCTTAATTGCTCTAATGAATCTTTCTCCCAGTTGTAGCTTTTCCATAGTGGCAAACATAAAGTCCCAGTTTAAATTATCAAACGCCTTTTCAGCATCAACAAAGAAGAAACCAACCTCTTTGTCACAACGCTTATCATAATATTCAATAGCATTAATCACTGTCCTTAAATTGTCTCTGATTTGTCTGTCTGGCAAAAAGCCTGCTTGTTCCTCCTCAATGACTTCCGTAAGCCACCCCTTCAGTCTCTCCGCCAGTATCTTCGCAAAGATTTTATAATCATTGTTAAGTAGCGATATAGGTCTGTAGTTTTTCACATTAGTCAAATCTTGGCCCTCTTTGGGGATCAATGATATATTCGCTTCATTCCAGGTATCTGGAATCCGCTGGTCCTTTAAAACTCCATTGATCACCTCTTTTAGGAATGGTGCCAGTTCATTAGCCATTACCTTATAAAATTTCGCTGTAAGTCCATCTGGCCCTGGCGCCTTTCCTAGATTTGCAGATTGTATTGCCTTGTTTAGTTCCTCATCTGTTACTTCACTGTTCAGTTTATTTCTCCAAGCTTCCGAAATTACTGGAAGTTTCATTTTCTCCAAATATAACGCTATTGACTCTTTATTTACCTCTTTCTTATTATACAACTTAGCGTAGAATTTGTAAAAGGCTCTACTAATGGTAGTCTGTTCCAAATACGTTTTATTGTCTTCGCAAATTCTATTTATTATTTTCTTTTCCCTTCTCTTCTTCAGTTGCCATGCCAAATACTTCCCAGGTTTATTTGCACCTTCAAACGCTTTCTGATTCAATCTTTTAAGATTCCACTCCAATTCCTTATTATTCATTGCTGTTAACTGTTCTTGAAGTATTTTAATTTCCTGATATAATTTCTTTTTCCCTGGTCTCTTTTTTAACTGTATTTCTTTGGCTTTTATTTTCTCCTCAATCTCTTGTCTTTTCTCCTCTTTCTTTTTTCTTGCTCTACCATTTAAGTCCATTAGTATGCCCCTTATAACCGCCTTATAAGCGTCCCAAACTTTGTCAGTTGGTACTTCTTTATTTACGTTGTATTGTATGAAAAACTTTGTCTCTCTTCTCAACATCTCCATATTCTCTCCTTCCTGTAGCAAGTCCTCATTTATTCTCCATGCTTTCCTTTTTCTCCTTTTCCCTAATTTCCACATGATTGGATTATGATCTGAGCCTACCATCGGCATTATTTCTACCTCCTTAGTCCATAACGCTAAGTCTTTTGAGGCCCAGATCATATCAATTCTTGATAGTGTACAGTGCCTTGCAGAATAAAAAGTAAATTGTCTACTTTTAGGATATTCTCTTCTCCATACATCTTCTAAAGTCTCCTGTTGTATCAAGTCAAAAAAGAGCTTTGGTAATAGTCCTCTTTTCTTTTGTGCAGTTGTTGTCTTTTTATCTAATTCCAAGTTCGTCACTCCATTGAAGTCTCCGGCAAGAATTATCTGGTCGTATGAAAGATCATCTAGTTGCTTCCTCAAATCCTCAAAGAAGCTTTCCTTTGCACCGTTAGGTGCATAAACTCCGACTACCAACATTCTCTTTAAGTCCCAAGTACATTCCACTGCAATAAATCTGGCTTCCACATCTTTCATTACAAATTTTGGCTGTAGCTCCTCTTTTATGTACAACACCACTCCTCTTTTTTTCTTGTTGGAGGCCGCTACAAATTCTTTGCCCAATTTTCCTGATTTTAAATATTTTACATCCTGCTTTCTGATATGGGTCTCTTGCAAACAAACAATGTCACATTTTTGTTTTAATAGCCAGTGGAAAATATTTTTCCTCTTATTCGGTGAGTTTAGTCCATTTACATTCCAAGATAAAACTTTACACTCCATACTCATAGTCTTGTTGGTAAGTCTTTTTCATTGTCCCTTATAAATCGCTCCATCTCTCGCTCAGATCTGATGCGCTTTTTGGCCCCTCCAAACTCAAAGGACACACCTTCTGGTAACTCCCATCTGTACCTGATTTTCATGTCCTTCAAGATCTGAATTAGCACTTTGTATTTTTTCCGATCTGATAACACTGACCTGGGTAATTCCTTCATTATGATAATCGTCTTGCCATCAATCTCCAATGGATCTTGAAACTGTTTTGTCACAATCTTCTCTTTCATATTTCGTGTCGTAAACTGCACAATCACGTCTCTTGGTAATTTCCTCTGGGTTGCAATTCTCGAGTTCACACGATATGCCCACATCTAGGATAGCCACAACTTCCTCGTCCTCCTTCCCCAGGTATTCAGCTAACACCTCAGTCATCTGTTCTTGCGCTGATTTTCCTTCCACTTCTGGCAAGCCACGAAAACGTAACTGCTTCTCCATGTGTTTAGTTTCTGCAACTGACATTCTCCCCCTCATCAGTCTCATCTCTGTTTGTTGCGTGTCTGCTAAGTTCTCCATCGCGTCTTCTACTGTTTTAACTCTCTGCTGCGTTCCTTGTAGTTCACTCTGTATTGTTTCCATACCTTTTTTCACTTCTGACAGCTCCAATTTTACTGTCTGTGTAACCTCTTTAACCTCTTTAATCAGCTCCAATTTCGTGTCCTTAAGTTCTTTAATCACATCTAAAAGTTTTTTATCCAGGTTTTCTATTGCCGATTGCCACTCTTTTTTTGACATCGTGGGGCTTGCTTTGGCTCGCTCCCACGAGTCCGCTCTCTTCCTTAACTCCATGGCGTAAAATTTAATGTCCTTTTATTTCAAATGTCCCGGTCTTCTTACAAAAATTAAATTTTAAAGAGTCCAAAATGTCGGGCGTCTTTTCTCTATGGTTTCTCTATGATTTTGCAATCCAAGATGGCCTACTTCCTTTTCCGCTGAGGCCGCGACCCTTCCCCTTTCAAAGATGGCGATTCCCTTCTTCCTGCCCTCCAGCAAGGGCCGCTTCTCTCCAGCAACTCTATTGTTGTTACGCACTTCCTGTCTCCCAACTTCCCACAGTAGGTCTCGCGATGGTGTCTTTTTCTCACAGCTCCATAACCGCAAGTATTCAAAACAATAGTCCAATTCCTTTAATAACTTCTTTAAACTGAGTCTCTTTTCAAATACAACTCTTGCCGAGTCTTCCCCTCTTTATCGTTAGCCTGTTGCAGTTTGAAAATCTACTTTTATTCCTCTCTGCTTTAATCAATCTGTCCCGTAACAGAAGATAGTGATCTTTACCTTCTCATTCACTTTTCTCGGGTTGTAATCGCTGTTTCGATTTTAACTTCTCCTCTCCGTTTCTTCCCCCAATCGAAGCTTGGGTATGTAGGTCTTATGCCAGCCGAATTGGCCCCAGAACTGCCGCAGAGATTGTAGCCGACCCGTCGCAGGGTGGGACCTCAAGGATCGGGAGGGGACCCGTTGTGTAGAGCCCCCCCCTCGTCCGAGATCTAGCACACCCTAGGGTCTTGAGCGTTTTTTGCCTGCTCTCCGCCTGAGAGCAGTCGGCCGCGGGCTATTTTTCCCCCGCCGGCCACTTAAAACGGCAGTCCGGTCAGCTCCGCAAATGGAGCTGCGTCAGACCTCCATGAAGCCCAAACCGGAAGTCACTGAGCTAAAATTTCCATAGCTCGTTTAAGACCAGTGGGAGTTCTAGAAATTACTGCAGACTTGTTTATCAAATACAGAGACTAGAAGGGCATTGCTGATGCTTGTTAGCGTATATAACATTGGAAGATGAACAAGTGAATGATCCCAAGATGGTGTAACTGGTATTGTTAGGCCCAGTGATTATGTTGTTGGAATGAATATGGGGACGGAGTTTGCATCTTGGTTTGTTGCAGGCCCTGGTCCCAGAGTCTGTGTCCATGTTAGGATGCACGTTATTGTGTGTGAGAAGTTATTTAAGATTATACTCTGAAAATCTTGTTGGTCTCTAAGGTGCTACTGGACTCAAATCCTGCAGTTCTACTGCAGACCAACACAGCTACCTACCTGAAACTATTAAAATGAGTAATAAATAGTGGCCACATACATATGTGTTTAAATTTATTGATTTAAATAGGTATATGTGCATCTAATTCTTAGCTGACTGTAAATAATGAAACTATATCTTAAGAGGGAAGATGTTTGGGTGCAGTCATAGATACATTCTGTGTGGGAACAAAAGACTCATTTTGTTTCAAAAAAGGAGTTGAGAACAACTTGTGAAAATAATCTATTTTATATTATGAATAGCTGATATTATGGGTTGCCTGCCTACCTGAGACTCCCTTTTATTTCTTGCCCTTTAGAAATGTTCTTTTTATATTTCTTTCTCTTTTTTTCCAGTTTTACATTTAATTTTCCTCTCTCTGCAGTCCACTATCTAAAATTATTGCTGAGTATCAAATGCATTGAATATAATATTTGTGTCTATCTTAAGTTCAGACAGGACAAGATTACAGAACCTTTCGATATAAGTTGCATATCATCTTTCAGATGGAAGATCAGTACTAATGTTGTACACACTTTACCAGATAGGAAGCTGCATTCAAATATGTCAGTGTGTTTCCAAATTAATATGAAAAGGCTTTGAGACAGTGTACCTGTTATTACTTTGCTCAGTAAATTTGTGTGCTGTTTAAATATTAGTGTATTTGTGTGGAACGGGTGCATGTGTGCAGAATTATGTTAATCAGATATTAAAATACCTTGATGAGTACAAAGCTGTTCTAAAACTTAGGATTCAAATATTTAATTTAATTTAATATGTTACTCAATTGCAAATGGCAGGGGGGAAATCAGTCTGGCTTCTTTTAAAGGCCATTTATTTTGACGTCCATATTTTCTGCAAATAGAAAATCTATGAAATTTTACCACTAAAATGCCCTAGCAAAATGGTGCTACATCGCTGGGTAGCCATAGGTTTTTGCAAGAGTATGTACATGCACACATAGAATGTTTTTTTTTTCTTATTGCTTGCTTTAATTTGCATCTGTAATTCAATATTTAAGAGAGATAATTTTAAAGAAAATTCTGCTGAATGATTTGCAACTCTGTCAACCTTTTTATTCTTTAGATTATAGTGATTTTTGTGGCCTGATTCTAAGTCTTGTTGCACCAGCAAATAATTTTATCATAGACTATACTTGTTTTTCTGTCACCATGAACTCACAAAACATGATGTTTGTGTTATGCTGATTGGATGATATAGCACTTCATGTAGATATGCTGATAAATAAAAATATATGGGATTAAATTTCCAGGTGGATATGCCAATCTAGAGAGGATTGTGTAATGCATTGTTTCTTTTGTATTTATCCAAAGGTTGACAGCACATTGATATATCCCAAATGCATTTTTCCATCTCAGCAACTTGACAATTCCTGTTCTCTTTTAGCATTTCCTCCTAGGTGACCTGCCAATAGTTCAACATGGTGAAGACATAATTGTGCTATCTTTCCAGCCAACTCCCCACCCACAACTCTATCCATGTTCTGGACACCTTTTGTCTTACCTTATTTACAGGCTTCTAACCCTTGGGACTTCCATATTTAGACAAGCACCCAACCTTGCCATTTCTTTCAGTATCTCCACAATCTGTTGCCTGATTCCTACCTAACATTTTAAGCACTTTAAGTAAAAAGCAAATCATTTCTGTGCTTTAGATAGGGCCTCTCAGCATAGCTACCAAAAGCTACAATGGTATATTACAAAGTATATTCTTGGTAGAGTACTTTTATGTCTGCCCTGGACAGCTTTGCCAGATAGATGGAAAAGTACTATTGGAAAGTTGAGAAAGGAGAGTAATTCATGTATTGGTAGAATGTGCAGTTTTCACCTCAGAACCCTACCACCATTCATCTCCTGTAAAATGCATAGAAAAATGTTACCACTTTTCCATGATTTGGGAAAGCATCAGTATCTTTGTGACTTTGGCAGCCAATCTATTAATGATTACACCAATCAATTCAGACCTATTTGTGTGCCTAACAATATGTCTCACACTGCAGAGCAAAGACTAATAAAGAATCAAGAATGAATATGAGCATACAGAGGTGAGATAATAACTCACCAACTTCTACTCCCGTCATATTTCCCTCATTTCGTGGAGTTTTCTACAAAAACCATTTCAAACTGGTTGAAAATCTATTTGCGATAGAGAATGTAAATTTTAGGCTCTAAATAAATGACTCAAAGATTAAAATGAAAATAAAATTATATTTCTAATATGCTAGTTAAGAACTAAAAACTTTGTGCTTGATACAGCTTTAAAATAATAAGAGGGATATGGCCGTAATCTCTCTTAATAGCGCTAAAAGTATTGTATAGAAAGTCGTCATTAGTTTGGTGATTTTTTTTAAATGGAGTGATACCTTTTTAACAGCTTAAAATAACAAGTAGAAACTTGGTTGAGGTAGTAATGGAACAAAAAAAAGTATTTAAAGTAATGAAAAAATTAATTAGCAATTTTGATTCATGTATTTATTTTTGCTGCATATGTTGGTCATCTAGCCGACATGTTCCTTAGGTTCAACTTGTGTTAACAAACATGAGTAAGTTAAACCTTGTCTTAAAAAAGCATTTCATTCATTCCAAAAGAGAACATAAAAAGAACCGTGCTGGATCAGACAAGTGGTTCATCTAGTCCAACCAGTTGCTATGAAGGGCCAACAACAGGCATAGAGTCACGCTTTTGCCTGAAGTTGCCTCTTTTCACTGGTATTCAGAGGTTCACTGCTTCTGGATATGGAGGTTCTCTTTAGTCACCATTGCTAGCAGCCACTGACAGACCTATCCTCCATGACTCTGTTTAATCCCCTTTTGAAGCTGCGTATGCCTATGGCCATCACTACCTCCACTGGCAGTGAATTCCAGTTGTATAAAGAATATTTCCTTTTGTATGTACTGAATCTCCTGCCCATCAATTTCATTGGATGTCCTTGAGTTTTATTATTATGGGAGAGAGAGAAAAAGTTTTCTCTGTCCAGCCTCTCTATTCCATGCATAATTTTATAAACCTCTATCATGTCCCCCTTTAGTTATCCCTTTTCTAAACTGAAAAGTCCCAGACTCTTTGAAGTCCCAGCAGAACTTCATGAACATACACTCCAATTACTGGGGAAAATAATCACACACACAGAGTCCTAGAAAATGTAGTCAGAAATTGGGAATAGAGATAGAGGGAGTAAGTATATCTACCTATCCTGGAGAAGGGGTCCAGTGCATGGAGGAAAAGAGTAGCTTCAAACGCCAGCATCCTCGGCGAAGAGAGCAAGAGGCTTAGGGAAGTGACTCTAAGGTAGAAGCCAGAAGGCTTTCACAATTTGAATGAGGCCAGAGCCTACCTTTATAGGTAAAATGTGCCCTGAGGTGGAGGAGAGTGCTCCTGGCAGTTAGGACAAAGAGTCCAATGGTCGGTTCCTGGGTGTAACAAAGGATTTGAGTACTTTGATTGATGGCTGCCAGGGTGTGTGGACGCAGATGCAAAACTAGTTCCAGCGCTGCACAAAAGGGACAGTTTTCCTGATGAAGTACACCGGAGCTGGGTTAAGTGTTTTTAGGGAGGGGATGCAATGTGCCAGGAACGACTGTACATGCTTATGAATGCCATTTGATCAGCTCCTCAATCACGGATAGGAAATCTCATCACGGAAGGAGGGACAGGAATGTGCTAAGTGGGGGTGACTTGGTGAGACCTTTATTGCTCTGGGCCTTACAGAGCTTGGGTGGATAGGGAGGCCAGTCACATCACAATACCTCTGCATTTCAATGCGGCATTCCTTACATGCCTGGTTCTCCAGGGCAGCATCTGGCAATGACAGGGGCTTTCTAGTGGCTGTGCTGCAGCCATTTTAAACTCCAGAGGCTTGTACACTTTTAATATCATGAGCAGTCATATAAAAACTGCTATTAAAATGGTGGAGGCCAGGCTGACTGCTCACATTTTCACTGCTGCAGCACATCAAGTTGACACCTTCATCAAGCTATCCAGTATGACCTCAAGGTCTCTTTCTCTTCCAGTCTCAGCAAGTTCAGATACCATTAGCATATATTTGAAGTTGGGATTTTTTTCTTCCAATGTGCATCACTTTCCACTTGGTCTTCATTTACCGCGTTGTTGCCCACTTAACCAATTTATGGAGAACCTTCTGGAGCCTTTCACAGTTGGCTTTGGTTTTCACCATGCTGAATACTTTTGTGTCATCTGTAAAATTGGCCTCTACAGTGTTTATCTCAGTTCCAGGTCATTTATGAACAAATGAAATAGCATCACCCCCAATACCAATCCTTGTTGGAACCCACTGTTTACTTCCCTCCATTGTGAGAACTGGCCATTTATTGCTACTTTATTTATTTATGAATACTTTATTTATGTATTACTGTTTATACTACTTCCTGTCATTTAATCTATTTTAATCCATGAGAGGATCCATCCTCTTATCCCATAACTATTAAGCTTACTCGGGAGTCTTTATTGAGGAACCTTGTCAAAAGTCTTTTGAAAATCAAAGTAAATAATGTCTACTGGGCCACCCTTATCTACATGCTTTTTCACTTTCTCTAAGAACTCTAAAAGATTGCTGCGGCAGGACTTGCCTCTGCAAATGCCATGCTGATTTTACCTCAGCAGGCTTTATTCCTCTATGTACGTAATAATTCTGTCTTTGATGATAGTTTATTAATTTGTCTGGGACAGATTGTAGGCTAACAAGCCTGTAATTTCCTGGTTCCGTTTTGGACCTTTTTAAAAAATATCAGTGTAACATTTGCTACTCTCCAGTCTTCTGGTACAATGGCTGATTTTAGAGCTGAGTTACATATATAGGTTAGTAGATCAAGAAAGGCATTTGAGTCCAGCTGCACCTTAGAATCAGAACTCCCATCTTCAGTGTCTCTGAAGAAGGGTGCTGTGGCTCTCAAAAGCTTATACTCTGAAAAACTTGTGTTCTCTAAGTTACCACTGGACTCAAATCCTGCTATTCTACTGCAGACCAATATGGCTACCTACCTAAAACTAGATCAACTATTTCACTTTTGAGTTCCTTAAGAACGCTCAGGTGTATGACATCAGGACCTGGAGACATTGGTTTAAAGTTTCTTTGATAGGTCTAAATCTTTATCTCATCACATTAGTTTGACTCAGTTCTTCAGGTACTCTTCCTGAAAATCTTGGCTGTGGCTTAAGTACATGCCCCACATTTTCCACAATGAACACAGATGCAAAGAATTCCGAGCTTCTCTGCCATCTCTCCATCTTTCCTTAGCAGTCCTTTTATTCCTTGGACATCCAAAGGTCCAACTGCTTCCATGGCTGATTCCCTACTCTGGATTAGAGATGGGCAGAAAACAGAACACGAACCAAAATGAACCATGAACCAGCCCGGTTCTTGGTTCTGGAACTCGTGGTTCATGGAAGCTCGTTTTCACAAAGTTCTGAACTGGTCTGCTGGTTCGTTTGGTTCGTTTTAAATGCCTCTTTTGCAGCAGCACGGAAAGGGGCATTTAAACCTGCAGATCAGCTACTTGTCGAGGAGATCAGCAAGCAGCAAGTTTTTAATTAGTATTCCTGTTGTCTTATATTCACTAAGTATTATAACTATTAGGAAAGGTGGTAAGAGCAAAGAAGTGTCTGAAGGAGGATGTTTGATAGACAGGGACACACAAAGAGACTTAGAACAAATCTTTCAACACCATCACTTTGCAACCCTTCATCCTCCCCCCCCCCCGTTCAATTCAGACTTTACCTGGGAAATGATAGTTTTCAAACACTGAAAGATCTGGCAGGCTTTTCTCTACCATGTGCACAGATTCATAGGCACCAGGTGGCAAATTTTTTATTTAGCCAGTTTTTATTGTTTGTACCTTTTGCCAATTTTAGTCAAACAAGTAGGACAATTATTTCTACTTACTAAAGCTTGGAATTTGAAAATGCCTATTGTGTGATATATGTTTGATACTAACTTTTAGCACACAGAATAGCGCACAGAATACTTGCCACTTAATGATTGTTTTCTTTGGCTTCTGACTCCTTTCCTTTCCATTATTTCAAGAGTGTTCTTTCCTTTAAGTGCTCTTTGTGCCAGCTCCAAGATCTGTGTAAGCTGATCTGTGTTTTTGTATAAATGTGTTGTCTGTTGAGCGAGAAAAGAAAACTTGCATTAGCTTCATTGATCAATCCACATCACTTCCTATCAAATAGTAGACAATTAATACTTCAGTCTAAAGACTCCCTAGTGTACTTGCTTAGAAGTAGATCACTTTACGCAGGAACCACAATAGTTCTGTAAAAAAAAAAAGAGGAGCTTGGAAAAGGTAATACTAGCAAAGAGAGAATGAGAAGGGAAAACTATCCATGGATCAAGTTGATTTGTATTTCAGGCTTTTTGCTAGACACTTTCTGAAATTTATAATTAAGATGTATGTTAACGTTGAGACGAATTTTAAAATGTTTGTTGTATTTTAAATAAAAACAGGAAGTTCTTAGGGTTGCCAGCTCTGGGTTGGGAAATTCCTGGAGACTTGGACGGGGGAGCTTAGGGATGGCGGAGTTTGGGAATGGGACAGATCTCAGGAGGATATGTCCACCCTCAAAAGCAGCCATTTTTTCTGGGTGAACTAATCTCTGTGGTCTGCAGATAAGTTGTAATTTTGGAGAACTCCAGACCCCATCTGGAGGTTGACAACCTTACATGTTCATTCATTCAGTTTTTGTACCTCTCCTCTTCAGTTAAGATCTCGAAGCAGTTCCCAATAAATACAACTGTTAAAAACAATGCAAAATACGACATTCAACAAAATCATAATAAAACAGCCTAGTACAATAATTAAAAAACACTCTAGATCAACCTCAGCCAATAAAACCCTGAAAATAACATAACAATTGCCGGTAGATAAAAATGCACAGCAATTTGCTCTGCCTCACAAAAGAATATTAGATAGCAAAGGCATGCTGAAATAGTTCTGCCTTACAGTTTCCAACACATCAAAAGGTCCTGCTGAGCAGGAGTGCCTTCTGATAGTGCTTTCCAAAGGGAAGGTGCCACAATCATAAAGGCCCTCTTCCTGGTGGAAGACAGTCATGCCATCCTGCTGCCAGGAACTGCAAGCCCTGCAAAGATGAATGAAGCAAGTGGTGGGAGGGGTTCATAATGGTAGAAGCAGACCCAAAAGTATGAGGGTCCCAGTCCATGGAGGGCTTTAAAGGTGAGGACCAACACTTTGAATTGGATCCAGAGGCTAACTAGTGTAGCTGCTTCGAGATCGGTGTTATATGATCTGACCATGGTGACTTGGCAAGCAACCTAGTAGCCGCATTCTGCACTACCTGAAGTCTCCAAAGCATCTTCAAGAGCAGCCCTGTGTAGATTGGGTTGCAGTAATGTAAATGAGAGGTGATTGTCACATGGATCAGTGTGGCAAGGTTGGATTGAAATAAACACAGGGAAAGTTGTCGAGCCTAGAGAAGATGGAAAAATGCTGTTCTAGCCACCATGGTCACCTGTTTGTCCATGGAAAGTTTAGAATCAAGCCAAACCCCCAAACTCTTCATGGAGTCCGCAGCAGAAAGCTGGGCTCTGTCAAGTAATGGGAGTGACAAATTCCGCAAAGCTGAAGTCTTTCCCAGCCACATCCCCAGTGATCACCCTCATTGAGCATCCCCGGAGGAAAGAGGCAAGCCATTGTAAGGTGGTAGCTCTTATCCTCAGTGAGGCTAGGTGTCAACCAGGACCAAATGATCAACTGTGTCAAACACTGCTGACAGATATAATAAAATTAGCAACGCACAACCACCCTTATCTAGCTGAAGCTGGATGTCCAACTGAAGCAGTCTCAGTCCCAAAGCCTAGCCTGAAGCCAGACTGCAATGGATCAAGAGTTGAGTTATCATTCAAAACCCCAGAAGCTGGTCAGCCACCTCCCTCTCAATGACCTTAGCCAGTAAAGGCAAATTCAACACTGGGCAGTAATTTGCTAGCTCCCCTTTATCCAATTAAGGCTTTTTCAACAGAAGTCTCTACCGCCTCTTTACAGGAGCTAGGAAATTGGCCCAATGCAAGAGAACAGTAAATAATTGCTCATAAGGGGCTTCCCACAACACTTATTTAAACAGTAAACAAGTTCTAGATTTCACAGTTCAGCAGCCTCACACATTATAGTTTATATGAAGGATTACAGTCCAACGGCAGCTTAGAGACCAAGATTTTCAGGGTATACATTTTTGAGAGTCAAAGCTCCCTTCTTCAGATACAAAGAGAACTGAAGAGGGGAGTCAGTATGTAAAGATACTTGATACTTGATAAGAGCAAAATTTAATATCTATAGTTCGATTAATATCTGTAGTTAGATAAGAATCCAATGTCTCTATTGAACCCAAGGGATTAGTCCTTCTGAACGTGTAAATGAACTTGCACATTGTAATCTGCCTTTGAAGATTTTTTGTTTGAGGATAGCCACTTTTAGATCAGCAGTGGAACGTCCTGGAAGAGTAAATGGCCTCCAACTGGTTTTTGAGTTTTGTTATTTTTAATGTCAGCTTTACATGCATTTATTCTTTTGTGTAGGGATTCATCTATTTGTCTACTGTAGAGACTAAAAAGGCATTGCTGACACTTGATAGCATATATAACATGAGAAGATGAACAAGAGAACCTGATGGAATAACTGGTGTTTTTAGCTCCAGAGGATGACCCGCTACAAGATAGGTCCAAACAAAACAACAATAGAATGCCGCTGGTGGTCACATACAGCTCTCAGCTCAAACCAGTTCATCTCATTATTGGAACCTAAACTGGACAATAATCCTCTTCTCTCACAAGCTTTGGGAGACAAACTTTTTGTTGTCCACAAACACCCCCTTATTATTAAACAACTCACAATAATGTGCTTCCTAACATGGACATGGACTTGGGACTAGGGCCTGCAGTAAACCAAGATGAAACTCTGTCCCCATTTTCAGTCTGACAATACAATCACTGAACCTAACAACACCAGTCTTAATACCATGACCTAAATAGTCTGCTTAAAAATCTGTTTTTTACCTCTTCTTTATTTTGTAACACCTGAGCTGATGAAGAGTTCTGAGGACAGCTTGTACACTATTATGTGTCCTTCGGTTGGTCCTGATGAAGGTATTACATGGATTATGTTATTGGCTTCATGACAAATCACCCTGTGGAGTATTGTTCCATACCATTTTCTTTCTTGATATGCTGAAATTTCAGACTCTTAAGAAAATCATTGGACTTCATGTTCCTGTTTTGTTTACTATATGATTCATACTTCTAAATGTCAACTCTGATAAGTTTGTTAATTTGAAGGATTTTTAAGGATCTTGTTTTTTTTCTTTTGTTGTAGTTAATTTTAAATAAAAATAGACTACCTTAATATTCTTTTCCATGTATAGTTAAAAGAGAGTTACTGCCATTTTTCACTACTATTCTCATAGAGTCATGTTACATTTTGTGGAGTGGAGATTAGGTCTGAAATGTTGTAATCTCCACATATGTAAGAGGGCAGGAAATTGTACTGTACAACAGTCAAAGTAGTTGCTAATTTTTCTTATGTTTCAATTTATTCACTTACTGGCCTTGAATAAGTTTCTTTCTTTCAGCTTTACCTAGGGTTGAATCCAGTCTAAATTTTCCAATAGCAGAATGAACCTGCAGCCCAATGATCTCCATGAAATAATAATGCCAATAGCAATGTGCTTATGTACCACTCTTCTAGACAGAATAGTGCCCCACTCAGAGCAGTAAACAAAGTAAATGTTATTATCCCCACAATAGAGCTGGGGAACTGGGGCTGAGAGTAGACATGGGCACGATCCAAAAAATAATCCCGATTTAGCTGATCGTGATTCCGCGGTGCCGCCGAACGCAGGTACCCAATTCTAACCGATCAAGTCTCGTTTCCGGTCCAAAATCGGCTCCAAAATCAGAAATCGGGGAGGCCAGCACCCAGAGCAACCGTAGTCAGGCTGTTGCACGTACGTGCGCACGTCGCTCCCGCCCACACAGCAAGCTGGCTGTCCCGGTGTGCTGCGGAGCTGGCAGAAGCGCAAGTGGCTCGGAGGCTGCCCGCGCCGTTCACCTGCCCTGCAAGACAAGGGGCAGCCGGCTTGCCCGCGCGCCCCTTGTCCTGGGGAAAGGCGAACGGTGCAGGCAGCCTCCTGGCCTCCCGCGCTGCCTTTTGCCTTTCCCCAGGACAAGGGGCGGCTGGCTTGCCCACACGCCCTTTGTGGGATGTACTAAAACGAATGACAGAATTGCCCATTGAAAATAATGGGAGAGGCTTGAATGCCCATTGGAAATAATGAGAACCTGGAATGCCCATAGACTTGCATGGGCTCCATTGAAACACATTAGGGGGGGGGGAAAGTGCAAAGAAAACGTGGAATGGATTTTTAAGGAAACTCTCTGGGCCCAGATAGACTGTTCTGGGACTGGATTGACAGACCCCTGAGTGCAATGACGGCCCCTGGGTGTCTCAGAAGGGCTCTGGGACTGGAATGACAGGCCCCCTACCTGGAATGAGGGCCCTTGGATGTCTCAGATGGGTTCTGGGAATGAAATGACAGGCCCCTGACAGGAATGATGACCCCCTAAGTGTGACAGAAGGGGTCTGGGACTGGAATGACAGGCCCCTACCTGGAATGACAGCCCCTGGGTCTGCCAGAAGGGCTCTGGGACTAGATGACAGGCCCCTGACAGGAATGATGACCCCTAAGTGTGACAGAAGGGGTCTGGGACTGGAATGACTGGCCCCTACCTGGAATGACGGCCCCTGGGTCTGCCAGAAGGGCTCTGGGACTGGAATGACAGGCCCCTGATTGTCACCCAGGGACCATCATTCCAGTCTCAGAGCCCTTCTGACAGACCCAGGGGCTGTCATTCCATTGTGGGGCCTGTCATTCCAGTCCCAGACCCCTTCTGTCACACCCAGGGGCTGTCATTGCACTCAGGGGCCTGTCAATCCAGTCCCAGAACAGTCTATCTGGACCCAGAGAGTTTCCTTCAAAATCCATTCCACGTTTTCTTTGCACCTTTTTTTTTTGCTCTAATGTGTTTCAATGGAGCCCATGCAAGTCAATAGGCATTCCAGGTTCCCATTATTTCCAATGGGCATTCAAGCCTCTCCCATTATTTTCAATGGGCAATCCTGTCATTCGTTTTAGTACATCCCCCCCCTTGTCCTGGGGAAAGACGAACGGCGTGGGTGGCCTCCTACGCTGCCTTTTGCCTTTCCCCTGGACAAGGGGTGGCTGGCTTGGTCAATTGTATTACATCCCTTCTCAGGAAAACCTAGAAATAATGTCTGCTCAAGGAATTGCCAATTGCCTGTATTCAGGAAACTGATAATTAAAAAGATCAATAACACCTATTAAATTATAAAAAAAATTGGGCAAGGTCTATACATTGTTATCACAAGTGACGAAAAAGGGTGTGGCAATATATATTAATAATCAAAGCCTAGAGATTCTTCAAGAATTAAAAGATGATGCTGGAAGATATTTGATCTTAAAAATAAGACTTTTTGATGGACACGTGCACACTGACATCAATATATGCACCAAACAGTAGAAAAAAGTTCTATGAGAGATATTTTTAGGCATTATTAGATTTTCAAGGGGAGAGTTTGATCTTTGGAGATATGATGTGCTAGATTCAAAAATAAACATCCATAAAGGTGGGAGGGAATCTTCCCAAGTGTGTATTCAACTATATGTCTACTTTGGAAATGGAAGATGTTTGGAGATGGTTACACATGAAAGAAAGATTGTAGATTCTTCTCAGATAGGAATTGATCATACTCCAGAATAGATAGGTGTTGGACATCCAAAAGCTTATTGACAAAAGTGGACAAGGCAGAAATTCTCGCAAGGACTCTAGCAGATCATATCCAATAAAGGTAATTTGTCAAAGCAGAAGCAAGAAAGAAAGAAGATGGAGATTAAATGACACTTTATTGCTACAGGAAGATGTATTACAAAAATGTAGGAAAGAATTGACAGACTATTTCAGGATAAATACTACAACAGATTTTAATCTAATAACAATATGGGAAGCCAGTAAAGCCTACTAAGAGTGTCCTTGTTAGCAATAGCATCCCGAAAGAAAAAAGAAAGGTTGTGAGCTATGGATAATCTAATTCAAAAACTGAAGAAACTGAAACAAGAACACAAAACAAGGGATAAAGATAAATGGAAGTAAATCAAGCAATTGGAGGTAGAAGAAAGAAAAAAAATTGAAATATTTAAAACGAAGACACTGCGAAGCCACAAACAAACCTGGAAGATATTTGGTGTACTGTTTGAGAAAAGAGAAAGAAAAAAGAAGGATACCTGGAATTAGAAAAAGCAATCAAGTAATCTATAAAGAGCAAGAAATGAAGGATCAAATTAGAACTTTCTTCTGTAACCTTTACAAAGAAAGAGTTACAAATGAAAAAGAGATGGAGAAATATTGTTACAGACACCAGTTAAAGAATTTATGACTGACCATAGAAATATTCTAAATCAGGTAATAACAATACAAGAGATGAAATTTACCATCAAAAAATTAAAGGTAGCGAAGGCTCCTGCCCCAGATGGATTGATGGATGTCTATTATAAATGTTTTGAGGACCTAGTAGTTATACCCCTACAAAAAGTGATGAAGGAGATACAAGACAGGAAGAAATTACCACTGACGTGGCAAGAGGCAAACATAACTTTAATAAATAAAGCGGGGAACAATTTGTTACTACCACAATCATATAGACGCATTTCTTTATTGAACATGGATTATAAAATATTTACAACAATAATGGCAGAAAGGTTAAGATGTAATTCATCAAGACTAAACAGGATTTGTTATGAAGAGATACATGAGAGAGAATACTAAGTATCTCCTCAATGCAATTGAATATTCAAGAAGGAAGGGGGGGAACTGCATTTATGTTTCTGGATACTGAAAAAGTGTTTACTAATGTGTCTTGAAAATTTCTTATGAAAGCACTGCAAAGAATGAACTGTGGAACTGAGTTTTTTAATTGGATGCAAAGTATCTATACTAACCATCAAGCCACGATCCTAGTTAATGGTTCATTTATGGAGAAAATTGAAATAACAGAAGGAACACGACAGGGGTGCCCAATATCACCATTACTGTTTATTATTGCTTTGGAAATTTTGGTGGTGAGAATCAGGCAAGACTGTAGAATTGATGGAATAAAGGAGGGGGAAGAGATATGTAAAATGAAAAGCTATGTGGATGACTTTATATCAGTGACAAATCTGAACAATTCTCTGATCCATGTAATGGAACAAATATCAAAACTTGAACAGTGTTCTGAATATAAATTGAAAAAAAGAAAACAAAGATAATGCTACTATCAGCAATGACAGAAAACAAGAAGAAATTGGAAAAATAACGGACTGTGTTATTACTACAAAGCCTGTAAAATACTTAGGAATAAATGTATCGGCATGAAATGAGAACTTATATAAGAACAACTATCAAAAATGTGGTCAAGCATTACTGAAGATTTGCAAAGATGGGAAAAATTGAATATTTTATGGTAGGGAAGAATTTCTGCTCTTAAAATGAACATATTACCAAAATTGAACTTTTTGTTTCAAATGGTGCCAATTCACATAGACTAAAAGACTCTAAACAAATGGCAGAAAGTAATAAATGATTTCATATGGGAAGGGAAGAAACCAAGAATAAGATTTAAAGTATTACAGGATGAAAAATAACTAGGAGGATTGGAAGTATAAAATTGTACCTCCAGGCAGCAGCATTGGTTTGTATAACCAACTGGATTATAAATTCAAGTAGAAGACACATTACATTGGAGATGCTAAAGAGGGCACTCGTAACTACTTTTGGCTTAAGAAATCACTAAAATCCATTCAAAAGCAAGCAATGTACTAATTAAAAGTATGGTTTCAACGCAGAAATAGATTGAGCCCACCAATTTTGCCATTGATATCGCCAATAAATGCTCACTGTGATGCCACCACTAGAAATTGACCAGTTTAGTTACAAATTTATGACAGATTAGCAAGGTAATGTGAAAACTTGGCAAGAAATTCAAGCGCAAGGGGGAAATATTCCATGGTTGATGTATCAACAAATAGTATCTGAGCTCAACGAACAAACTCTCAAAGAGGGTGGCAGATTAAGAGAAAAAACAGAATTCGAATTACTAATAAATGGTGACCAGAAGCACTTACTAGGAAAAATCTATAAAACTCTACTGCAACACCAAACAGAAATGGAACAAGTTAAAAATTGTATGGTAAAATGGATGAAAAAATTTGGAGAAACCATCTCCATGAATCATTGGAAAAATCTATGGCATTAAATTTACATATTGCCAATTGTTAAGAGAGTCTAAGCAAACCAAGGGAATCCACCCGGATAGTAATGAGCTGTAACAGACAATTCCGGGAATATTAAATTATCAATTCTTTATATTCAGTGCAAAGTGCAATTATGTAAATATACAAATTGATAAATATACAATAAATACAATAAGAATATCTGATTTCTCTGTCCCAACGTGCAATAAATATGATAAAAATTACTTGTTTTCTGTCCAAATCATTATGGAGAAGGTTTTTAGGGATCAATGTCCGTAAACTGTATATGATGGAAACTTAGCAACATACAAGGTTATAAATGGAGAGTCCCGAAGTGGATGCTGGGTGGCTCAAGTCCAAACTGTAAACTGTTCCGAAAGTGCCGACGGGATTATGCGTGCATATTTATACAATTCCTGTTTCGTATATAACATACTTCTATCTGGGCACGATTAAACATGGACTGTAGACAAGAGTCTGACATAATCAAATTCACTTTAACATCCATTGAAATTCATTAAAAATTCAATTTTATATATTTTTATATATGTTTACTCCATCTACTCACCGGTCCCCAATACACTGGTGACTCAAATATTGCTGCTTATACCTTCTTTTCCCAACTTCAATACATTACACGCATGGATCGACTGACAGACAGAAATCATACAGAGGAAAGGCTCCCTTAATCACAAACACTGAAGTGAATAATTGGCCCAATTACAGCAATTAACAAACACAATTACAACAATTACGCGGCAGTACAGAAGGCAATGCTACTTACACCACGTGCCAAATCCAACGAAACAGTAACGTTAAAGGAACATGCCGACCACATAAATGATATACATAAATCCTCAGATCAGTAGGTCAATAACCATGAAATCTTTCTATACAGCCCCAAAGGGGCATCTAGTGGATGAAGCAACGGTGGCTATACACTATCCTAAAATGCATGAGTAGTCCATTTCGCTATTGAGACCCCCCGGTGCCAAGCTCCTGAGTTTAAAGATCCACCTTGTTTCAAGTTGTAATAGTCTCCTGGGACTATCCCGAAGGTTTTCCTTGATCATATCCACAACTGTTATTCTAAGTTCTCTGGGGTTGTGCTGATGATTTAAACAATGCTGGACCAGTGGTGCCTCTCTAACCTGATTGCAAATTCTGGAAATGTGTTCCTGTACCCTGATTTTAAGGGGTCGTGTTGTACTGCCTACATAGATTAAGGGGCAGCTACAACGAATTGCATATACCACGTTAGATGTCCTACATGTACTAAAGCCACCTGGGATATCCCGACAATCGGGGGATAGTTCTTCAAACTTAACCATATGAGCACAAACATTACAGTCCCCGCACTGGAAGTGTCCCCTCGCTGCGGGGATAGCCAGGCTATGTGGTTGATTCTGCTGTTTAAATTCGGGACAGGTAAGTAGGTCTTTGAGGCACCGGGTTCTACAGAGACCGATGTCGGGGCTCGCCTCACACCCAGGGATGTTATTCACAAGATGCCAATGTTGCTGAATGATTCGACAAATGGGGGTGGCCAGAGTGGTGTAATCAAGTGGCCATTTCAAATGTTTATTTCCTATATGGGTTTTTGGGACTAATAGTTGTTCCCGCGGTGTCCTCACAGCCCGATTCCTAGCTGAATTAATAGCTGACAGCGGGTAGCCTCTGCTTGCCAGTGCTTTCCCTAATTGGTTGCCACTTTCCCTAAATCCCTAAAATCCCTAAAATCATGTGAAGAGTTCCGTTTCAGTCTAAGAAATTGACTGATGGGAATATTATATTTTAAGCACTGTGGGTGGAACGAAGAAAAATGGAGGTACAAGCACCTATCTGTATTCTTTTTAAAGGGGCACACGCCCAGTCTCCTGTCACCACTTTTGTAAACAATCACATCCAGATAGTTGATGCATTCACAATTCCCCTGCCAAGTGAACTTAATGTCCACACTAATCGTGTTAATCCACTGGCCAAACTGTTCTGTACTGGCCCGAGTCTCCATAATGGCTATGATGTCATCTATATAGCGGCGGTAATACCTAATGGACGCCTTAAAGGGGTTGTTAATATCATTCAAAATGTGATCCTTCTCCAGTTGCGCCATAAAGAGGTTCGCGATGCTTGGGGCCGCTGCACACCCCATCGCCACCCCTTTAGTCTGGTAGTAGAATTCCCCGTCAAACTTGAAATAATTACGTTCAAGTATAATATCAAGGATGCTTAAAAGAAAAGGAGTAGAAGGGCTCTGCGATCTCCTGGTTAACAAGGCTGTTTCCACCACCGCCCTCGCCCCATCATAGGGAATGGATGTGTACAAAGACAGCACATCAAGAGTCATCAAATAAGCTGAATTGGGTAGCTCCAATTGTTCCAATGAGGAAATGAGATGCATGGTATCTCGTAAATAAGCCTCCGTCCCGACCACAAGTGGCTGGAGGAAATGATCTAAGAACTGGGAGAGTGGTTCAAGGACCGAATTGCTCCCCGAAATAATTGGTCGTCCTGGAGGTGGTACGCCTCCTTTATGTATTTTTGGGAGCAAATAGAACACGGGGGTGCAGGGATTCCTATTCTGTAAACCCTCATACACCTTCTTATCTATTCCATATTGTACTAAGCCCTCGTCGAGGACTGTTTTAATGATCCTCTGGATCTGGGGCAGTGGATTGGTCGTAATTTTCTTGTAGTCAGCAGCGACTGAAAGTTGCCTAGTCGCCTCTTGGATGTAATGAACAGTATCCTGAATAACAATCCCTCTGCCTTTGTCAGCTGAGTTTATGACAATAGTGGGGTCATTCTTTAAAGAATTGAGTGCTTCCCACTCCCCCCGGTCCAAATTATATCTTCGAAATCTATTTTCTCTCTCCAAGTTTTCAATATCCCTCAAAACCACCCTTTCAAAACAATCAATAGATGGGTCGGAGATAGATGTACAAAAGGTAGATTTTGGTCTGATCTTACTATTAATATCCTGTGTCCCATCGGAGTTATTCCCAAAAAACTTTTTTAGTTTTATAAGCCTGGTAAGTTTATACACATCTATTCTTGTATTAAATGCATTGTAATTAGGTGTAGGTACAAACCCGAGCCCTTTGTTCAATACCCTCCTCTCGACCTGGGACAGTGGTCTCGAGGAGAGATTGAAGACTAAGTCCTCGGCTTGTATGGTCTCTTGGGGCGTGGTGGACCTTTTCCTAAAAAAGTATTCCGAGAGCCCCCAGAGGAGTAGGAAATATTGCGATTGCGCAAGTTTTTAGTACTAGTTCCCTCGTCCCCCGAGGTGTCAGTTTCCGAGGGTTCTGTGGTCTCGAATTCAGACCCAGTCTGGAGATTTTTAGCCCAGGAAACTCTTTTACGGGGCTTGGCAGAAAAATCTTCCTTCCAAGTATAGATCCTTCCAGAAGTGTAATCCTTCCTGTCCCGCTCAAACTTCCTTAGTTTTATTTCTTTGAGCTTCTCTTTGCTTTCTGCCACAGAGCGATCAAGCTCTGCCTTCTTAGCATCAAATTCCTTGGGACTCTCCATTTATAACCTTGTATGCTGCTAAGTTTCCATCATATACAGTTTACGGACATTGATCCCTAAAAACCTTCTCCATAATGATTTGGACAGAAAACAAGTAATTTTTATCATATTTATTGCATGTTGGGACAGAGAAATCAGATATTCTTACTGTATTTATTGTATATTTATCAATTTGTATATTTACATAATTGCACTTTGCACCTTTGCACTGAATATAAAGAATTGATAATTTAATATTCCCGGAATTGTCTGTTATAATTGTTAAGAGAGAACTGGTATAAAATGTTCATTAGATGGTATATGAGAGAATTAGTAAGGATTATAATGGACAGTACTGGAAATATCAATGTACAGATGCAATATTCTGTCACTTGTGGTGGACATGCAAAGAAGCATGAAGATTTTAGATAAAAATACACGAAGAGATGAAGCTCAGGTTTGAGTCGAACTCAAAAAATATGCTATCTTACCAATATCTTACTGAATGTTACAAAAGAACGGGGAAATCTCTTCCAGTATATGGTGACTGCCGTGAGAGTACTATATACAGCAAAATGGAAAACAGATTCTTGCCATGATATGCCTAAGTGGATAGACAAGTTGTATGAATATGCATCAATGGCTAAATTAATTCCTGTGTGCACAACAGACCAATACCAGAATTCCAGAAAAAATGGAAAGTTCGGATATAAGCATTCAAGGAGAAGGAGAGAACTCTTATATAAGCTAGTTGTGCTGTTACATATTTTGATTATACTTTTCTGTTGCAGCTCAAATGTAACTCAAATGTAGTGCTCTGTATTTTATGTTTCCATGCACTTTCTACTGTCATTTCTATCTTTTCTTTTTAAATAAAACTTTTATTATTTAAAAAAAGGAACTGCCAAAAGTACTATGGTTTTATCATAAAGTTTCCAGCAATTTCTAAAGTGTACTGACACTGACTTTCCCCCAGAGTCCCTACTGTATCTGTGGTGTTGCCTCCCACATATATGGGGTTTTTGAGCCCTTCTTTCTGGCAACAGTCTTGCCCACTGAAAATCCCCGCCTGAAAATCAGAGGCTCTCAAGAATCATGAGTGTCAATGAGATCCCATAAAAGGAAAATTGTTCCATTTGTATATGCAAAGAAGCACACTGCCTGTGTTCAAAGGCCTCTCTTGATTCAACCATTGTATTTCCAGGGTGGTTTTTGTTGTTTGTTTCATTTCCACAGATAGGCCATTATAAACAAGTTGAGCCAACATTTATTTGGTGTGGATTGAGATAACATTTTAAAAGCAAAAGAACAAAAATTTGCTTTATTTGTTTCTGAAGGTACGACAGAGCGGGTGTGTCTGATCCAGGGAACAGTGGAAGCACTAAATGCAGTTCATGGCTTCATTGCTGAAAAGATTCGAGAAATGCCTCAAAATGTGGCCAAGACAGAGCCTGTTAGCATTCTACAGCCTCAGACCACCGTCAATCCAGACCGCATCAAACAAGTGAGTTTTGGTTGAGAAAGGAATAATCTACTATTGTATAAATAGTTCACTGGAAGAAGCCTGAAGAAATTTAGAAGTTAAGACATTCATATTACCTGTGTATTGAAATAATGTCAGTTTTTTAGCAATTCCAACTACCTGTAAAGTCTCCCTCATTGTATAAGAAATGCCTAATTCAAAGTTGCTGTTAATTTCCCCCATTTAGAATCACCACCTGATGTTTGTATCATCAACAGAAAGACTTGTCAAACTGCCCTTTCTGAAGAGATGATACCAGGTTACTATTTAAAGACTCTCCCATTTTTCTGTTGTCAAAATGACCTTGCATGATCTTTTATTTTGTTTCAGGTTGTCTTTTGCAGGGTTTCCTAAAAAATATTCATGGTCATTAAAGTAAGCTGCCCAACAAGTTGGGCTGCTATATTAAAGCAAGTTGTATTTGCTGATTAAAATAAATAATCTATTTTAGCTCACAAATCAGCAGTTCTCAAATCAAAGGAGATTGATAGAGTATCAGGAAAGTATTAGTGTCCTAGGGCGGGTAGTGCTTTCCTTCTCTCAACAGTGTGGATAGGGTTGAATGGTTTCTGGAAAAGGACCTTGTTTGGCCTGTATGGGATTTGTGAGAATGACCTCATTTACATTTGTGAGTACAGTACTGCCACCATGCCAGTTTAATTTGGAAAGCACAGGAATAACAAATACTAGTTTTAATTATAGTACTCTTTAAGTGGCTTTAGGAGACCAGCAGAGAGATACTATTCATCTTCTAATGTCAATTATTCCAGAAGGGTAGCTATGTTTTGTCTGAAATTGACAGGTGTCTTTTGTCACCTTTGGTTTTTCAAGCTCAACAGAGTTTTTGCTATTAATGAATAACCCAGTCCCCCGATCCTTGAATACAACAGCACATTGCATGCAACTGAGCTTGAGAATCTCCATACATTCACCTGTAAAATTGGTGGAGGAGACTGTGGAAAGGAATGCAAAGTCAACAAATTTGAGAAGTGCTGCTATGGTAAATGAAAGCCCAACTCTTTGCTATGCACAAATTAGTTTGCAGATTTTTAACATGCACATATTAGATAGCTCATATGTGAAGTCCACACATAAACCTTCCAAAATGGTAGGCCTTCTGTGAGTAAACTGAGCAGCCTATGCCCACGACAGGTCAGGCATAATAAAGTAATAATCTTGCTTTTAGTATGTTTTTAAAAGAATAATGTAAATTAATGTAAGTATTAAAATATATTCCAACCTGCCTTTTTGTGATTTCCTATATATAATGATCAAGTTGTGCAAATAAGGGTCAATACTTAAGAGAGTAGATATTTTTTCAAAAGCCACAAAGTATATATAATGTGGAGGGAGCACTGCTTGTTAAAACTTTTTCCCCTTCATAAACAATCATTCCACTTCAAAGTTAAAACAGTTGGACACTCTGTAAAACTATTTTTTTTAATATTAAAGACTGCTATTCTCCTGTAGTTAAACAAACCTGGTTTTTCTTTCAAATAGATTGGCTCTATGATAAGAGAATCTGCATGGCATGCAGAAGTTCCCAGGTTCAGTCTCCAGCATCTCCAGTTAACAGAATCAGGTGGTAGGCGATGTGAAAGACCTCTACCTGAGACCTTGGAGAGCCACTGCCAGTCTGAGTAGATAATACTGACTTGATGGACCAATGGCATGAATAAGTTATTTTTCAAATAATTGTAGGCTGATAACATAAAATATAGAAATAATTAATGTCCTTATCTTTGATTCATAATCATAATCTCTAACATTTCAGAATATTTATGGGGTGTAATTACAGGGGAAAGCAGTATCACTCGCCATTTGTATTATAATTTAACTATTTTACTAGTAAAAGGAGAGTAGTGCTAAAGAACCAAGTGATTGGGTTTGCTTTCTGTGATCTACAAACATTCATGGTTTGTGTTAATTTTTCAGGAGATCATAATTCCTTCATTCACATCAGGAAGATTTTTATTTATCTTTGCACTCACTTTCATCTTAAAAGCAATGAAACAAGAATATTTCTAAAGAACTATGTCAAAATTCTCTCATGTAAGAAGACCTCCATGTTTACAAAAATATTTGTATGCCTATTGGAAGTGTGGGTGTTAGGGGTGTACACAAAAAATTGCTAAATATGATTTCTTTTTGTTTTACTGAACATGAGGGGAAAAATTGGAATTTACTGAATTCTGAATTGATTCTCTTCATTTGATTCATGAATTTGTGAAAAATTCGGCCATTGTTTTCTATTGGAAAATCACTGTGGGAGATATCTGGTGGGCTGAGGTGTCATTTTTCAACCAAATATCACCATATTTGGAGGAAAATGACTCAGAGTTGTTCTCTAAAGATCCCCAAGTTCCATGATCTTGGGAGTCAATTGTATGGGCCCCCAAAGGAGGTGCCCCCACCTACTCTCCATTATTACCTATGGGGAAAATATCTCGGAGCTATCCAGGGGGCTGTTGTAGCACTTCTCATGAAAATGCCTCCAAATTTTCAGAGAACCTACTCTTGACTGTCCTCTAATGACTCCCCAAGTTTCAGGAAGATTGGACCCCAGAGACCAATTCTGTGAGCCCCGAAACAAGATTCCCCCAGCCATTTCACTGGGGGAAAAGTCAAAGCTGACTCCCAGTGCAGAAAGACACTGGGGCAAGGCTGCTACAGCCAAGGCACACTCCCAAATGCAAGCAGAGCTCATCCTAAAGAAAGCCAATAGAATGAAACTGAGACACAGGAATGGAATCCCCCCCAGAGCCAAAGTGAAGGAAGGGGACCAATACCACTTCATAGAATCACATCAATTCCACCCAAACCAAACTGAAATAAGGGACACTGGTGGAACTTAGCCCAACAGAAGCAAACTGAAGGAAGGGAATGCTTTGTGCTTGTGGTTGGGTACTGCTTGGTTCTGTTCTGTATTGTTTCCCCACTGGCTGAACCCAGTATCTGGCTGCTATGAATGACACTGGTTCTATTGGGCTAATGGGAGTCATCTTTGACTTATTTACCCAGTGGTAACAATGGAATGGTTCAGGATACCTTTTTAGGGCGATTTTCCCATAGAAAACTATGGCCAAATTTTACCTAATTTTTTTTTTAGTAAAAATTCAGGATACCTGATTTTTGATTCAGAATAACCAGATTTTACCAAATAAGCCAAAATTCAGTATTTTCATCCAAATTTCGAACCAAACTGCACATCTCTTGTGGGTATATGTTTCGGGAGGCTTGTCCTAAAACCTAGATGTAAGCAGCTGACTATGTCATTTGATAGAAAGATGAGATATAAAGGGATAATATAAATTAAAGTAAGGATTTAAGTGCTCTGAAAGCTGAAAATAATAGTCTAAAATACAATTGTCTAAATTGGCAAGAAAAAATGCTGAAAATATACATTTTATAAACTGCAGCAGCAGGGAAAGGGGCATTTCCACCCCCAGATCAGCTGCTTGTCAGGGATCTCCCCGACAAGCACCCGATCCAGTCCTACAGGGGTGAAATGCCCCTTTCCGTGCTGCTGTGCAGCAGCAGGGAAAGGGGGAATTTCCACCCCCGGATCAGCTGCTTGTTAGGGATCTCCCCAACTAGCAGCCGATCCAAGCCTGCAGGGGTGAAATGCCCCTTTCTGTGCTGCTGCGAAGTGGCAGGGAAAGGGGCATTTCATCCCCCGGATCAGCTGCTTGTCAGGGATCTCCCTGCCAAGCAGCTGATCCAAGCCGGCAGGGGTGAAATGCCCCTTTCCGTTCTGCTTCACAGCAGCACAGAAAGGGACATTTAAACCCCACGAAGCACGAGCCAGTTTGCAAACCTGGGCAAGTTTTTGAAAGTTCGTAGTTCGTGAAATGGAACGAACCACGAACTGCACAGTTCTTTTTTTCCTGGTTCGTGCCCACCTCTAGTTCTAAGCATTGGGGGGAGAGCATATAGGAGAGAGGGAACCATGCAGTAGGCTCCACTCGAATCTTCAGTCAAAATATCCTGTCGCTTTCCACACTATGGACAATACGCATCATTACTCCTATATCAAACCCATTGCAAAACTCTAAAAACTGGGAGTCCAAACGTTAGTTAAATCTGAAAGGGATCTTAGCTTTGTTAAAACTCACTAGAATTGTCTGTTTTAAGTAAAATCACTGTTTTCCATATGAAGGAAATATTAACACAGATAGAAATAAGAAATTAAATAAATAATAAGTTGCATTCATTTTCTGAGTTCACTTTTACAATATGTGACTACTAGAGACATACACCAATTCCTGAAGAAAAAAAATTGTAGCCCATATTGCAGTAAGGATGGCTGCAGCTTAAATAAAGAAATATTTTCTAATTTCATAAAGATCTTGTATGTTGCACAAAGTTTCATACTAAGGAAGCTAAGGAGATGAAATTAGCTCTAGAGAAACTACCACAACAGGCTATGATAGTATTGCCCCACCTTTCAAATGCAAGCAGGTTAGTATAGCTTGCCTCCCGTTTTGCACCCAAGGAATCAGTTGCCCCTCTGCCTCTTTTCTGTCCGCTGTGAGATGAATTAAAGTTTCTGAGACAGTATAGTGGTCAAAGGAAAATTGAAGTGCATTTGAGCTAAATTCAAGCAACATGTTCCTTACTAGAGATGGGCACGATCCGCATTACGATCCAAAAAACCCCACGGTAATGGCAATCATGCGATCGTGACTCAGCGGATTGTGATCGGCCACGGCCAGTGATCCAGCGATCAGGAGGGGGCTGGATCGGGGCTGGCTCGTTCTTGGATCGGGAAGCCAGACACTCAGGCACCAGTAATCTATTCCCAGGGCAACGGAGCCAGGGGAATGCCTGAGCTGCGTTTCCCCTCCTTCTGTCGCCCTGGAAACCCGAATGGAAGCCCAGCTTTCCTTGATCAGCAGGGCTTCCTTCCAACCACGGAGCAGCAAAGCAGTCACCAGTTAGGAGAAGACACCCAGGGGAGGGAGGGTGAAGGGGGTGTTCTGTAGCCATGGGCTCTCAAATCTCATCCCTGCAAACCTTGATAGGCAGCTCTGACGGCTGAACACAGACAGCCAAACGCAAACACAGATGTCGCCAGCATCACCCACCGTTCTTTTCTCGCCAGCGCACTCCTTTTTGACCTGGCAGGCGGGCACATGGGGGGTGCCTCCAGTGAGCGGCCAGACCCCCTGCCCCCTGAGGGGAGGCGGCTCATCGCTGTCTTCCCGGGCCCGCTGGGCCCGGTGGCCGCTGCCAACACCCACCTTCCCACATAGCTGGGAATAGCAGCATGCCCCGCTTTGGCCTCCACGATCCACAGATTGGGAACGGGAGATGATCGGTGTGGATCGTTTAGTTGGGATCATCACCGGCGCTGATCCACAATCAGCTGGATCGGCAATTTTTTTTGGATTGTGCCCATCTCTATTCCTTACCATCTGAATTTAGCCTCAAAAGTATGGTTGTCTAAAACTGCAGTTGCTTATCAGCTGTCACAGTAAAGTTCCTATAGTTATAGTACAGGGAAGAATGAACAACCTTACCACTTCTACACTAGTTCCTACATGGCTCATTTGACTCAGAGAAAGGGAGCATATGCATGCAATCTTTTAAATAATACCTGGCTTTTAATTATAAAACATTTTGTTTTACATTCAAGATTATAGTTTTGGTAGAGAGCATAAAACCCACTTTTATACCTTATGAATATATAAGGAGCTTTTTCTTATCTTGTGCAGCAAGATCCAAAATCTAGAGAACAATAGAAGAGTGAATAGTACTGCCACAAGTACGCTCAGCAAAAGTATAGTCTGCTGCAAAGTTCTTCTAGCTTTAACAATGATATATAATAAAACATTCTGACTAGTTCTTTACTAGAACCTTGCTAGAAGGCAGCTAATAATTATTGAAAGCTTCGCTGATACTGTGAATGATTCAGTGTTAAAAATGGAAATTCTTTAAAGTGAATTAATCTTATGATTCTAATCACTTCATACATCTCATTACCAGAAGCGAATAATTTTTAAATACAAGCATTTGCCTAATGCAAAATACTAATTTTAAGATTTTTTTCCTTTGTTGTACGTAGTAATTCAAAGTTATTGAACTGCTTCCAGCTTTCTGCAATATGCAGTGCTATCTAAAACTATTTCATTGATACCTTTATGAAGTAGCATGTGTCTAAAGTGAACAGAATTTCCAGTCATATGACAGAAAATTTTAAAATAAGTAATGATGGATCATCTTTTTTTAAAGATACTGCATCAATTAGTAAAAAATAGGAGCAACTTAATGTATTTTGGAGTATCCCTCACATATGAGGGAACTGGAACAAATTTTAAAAGTGCCATAGAAATGTTTTAATAACAGATGTTGGCCTAAGCAAGATCTTTCTATAAAAGCAATGACCTTTGCAATTAGAGAAGGATCCTTTCCAGCTTTCCTGTTTTCAGTATCTTACTTGGAAGTTGAAACCTTAGAGTATCTTCTCCCTCCCCTCACCAATAGAAAAGAGGTCAATTTTTCTTGATTTCCCCCCGTCAGGTCCATTAGAACCAGACAGTATAAACTGGGGCCCCGCAAAGAATCACTGAAACAATTTGAAAATCCTGCTGCTGTAGCATATTGGTTAAGTGGCTGGGCTATGAATCAGTATTCTGCTGGTTCAACTCCTACTATTGCCATGAATTTTGCAGGTGGCCTTGGGCAAGCCACTCCTCTCAGCTCCAGATCCCCAGCTATATTCTGGGGATAATAATAACACTGACTTTGTTCTGAGCATGGCAATAATCTGTCCAGAAGGAAGGTATATGAGCTCCATTATATTGCTTATATTATCCACATGGGCCTAGCTAGTAATTCTTTGTGACTTCACAGGTTTCCCCCCCCCTTGTGATAACCATTATTGCTTCCACAATAGTCTTTTCCTATTGTTAATACCATTTACTCACTTGCTTATTCCCGAGTATCCAGATTATTTTTACCCAAACATTTTAAAAATTGTTCATTTGTAATGATCTTTTGGACTTCCCTGTAACTGCAGCTCAGTCCTTTCAGGTGTAAGTGGTATGGAGGTTTTTCTCACTTGGTTTGGAGAAGTGTTTTGTGACATGGCTGGTAATGGTATTGTAATCCCACCTTTCCATTATGTGGCTGGCAACAGAATGCAATCCTGCCTCTCTCCATGATATCCCCAGTGCCTTTTCTCATCTCTTTACCGTTCGTCATCACTACAGTTCATCACTTCAGACGGTGACTATCCTCCTCCTCCCCTATGTCCCCAAGTTTTCTTTCCTTTTAAAAATTAAAATGTGTGCTATGTGTTCACTCAATTGCTGGTTCATGCACACCACTTGGGTTGGAGGTGGAATGCAAACTCCCCCTCTACCCAGACAGCAGCAGTTGAAATGGGAGCTTTTACATTATGGTTATTGGATGATTGTTTGCAACAAATATGATTTGCAGGACATAGGAGATTTTACAGGGAAAGAAGATATGAAGTGAAATTCCAAAGTTAGTAGGACTTTTATTAAACATGACTTTTGTATTTGTTTCTAAATTAATGTATGCTCTGTAAGCACCAGTGCTTGCATGTGCATTCTTTCTGGAAAAAATCTTCCCCTTCTCTAGAGCAACAGTAATGGTTTCAGCAACAGGTGCTCTTTACAAGAAAAGAGATGGGGAGGCTAAATTCTCTGAGCAGAAGGAAAAAAACTCATTTTTGTTGTCTAGTTGTGTCTATGATTTTCAAAAAATAAACATTCTGAATGGGGGAAATATCCAAGTTCTCCATTTTCCTATGGTAATTTCCATGTCAAAGTCTGTACATAATTTATGCCTCTATATTGTATGCATAAATTACGCATATGTTGTGTATGATCTTGTGCACTTAAGTGGGGATGATATTGGTATTTCCATCCTGTTCCTTAACACTCCTAGTGATTTTTACTGCTGTTGCAACACATCTCCATTACTTCTTAAAAGAAACCCATTTTTCTACAAAGCATTTCATTCACACAATCATTTGAGGCTGTAGAAGCATCATTTTTATTAAGGCTACAGGCTGAGCTCGTCTGGATCAGGGGAGGACCCTTAAACTGCTGCATATAATAGGGAATAAAGAAGACTTGCAGTGACAGTTCAAAGACAACATGAACTGAGCAAGCCTGGCATCAGATAACACAAAGAGCTGAGGCTGGAGCAGTGTCTTCTTGTGTTTATTTTATGGAAGACTATAATAAGCCTATCTTCACTCTAGTTTAGTTAGCCCCTATTCTGGTGGTCCCTTCTGAAGTTTCATTGAGTATACCGTGCTGATGAAGGAAAGGGAATGGCAGACAGGGATAGAAACTAGTCTTTTTGAGAACTTTCCCCTTGAGAATCTCTTAATCTAGCCTAGTACAGTAACCAGGAAAAACCAAAAATGAAATAAAATAAAATAAAATGTATAACTCAAGTATGCTATTGCACATTGTATAACTCAAGCACATTGTATATCTCAAGTATGCTATTTCACTTTCATACTTGTATATAGCATTGACTGAATATTCTTTTCACAGAATCACAGAGTTGGAAGAGGCCATACAGACATTCTAGTCCAACCCCCTGCCTAATGCAGGATGAGCCTAAAGCATCCCTGACAAATATTCACCCAGCCACATCCAGCCAAATATATCCACAATGCAGACAAATCACCGCATTTGCCATCATTAATCCATATATTTAAAAAATACATGTACCTGCATTGAACAACATTTGTGAGGAGAAGCCAGGGCTCTGATTCTGGGAACCCAAGGAAATTCCATTTGGTTAAAAATGCTGAAAAATCTGCACCTTTTGCTTCTACATTTCTCCAAATTAGCTTTATGACATGCAGTCTGATCCAGGAAGATTCAAGATCATCTTCATTTCTAGTCCTCAGTGAGTTGTTGACCAACGATCCAGAGTTTGTGAAACCAATACAGAGTTTGCTAGCAATTTCCCTCAGTCATTTGCTACCAAATAATACTGTGAGTTAATCCAATCGGTTCATGGATTTTGAAACAGGTGCCCTATGTAAAGCCAGCAACTTTTAAATATTTGGAAACATTTGTTTCCCGGACTGCTGACATTAAAGAGCCAGTCAGGAAATCTTGAAAGACTGTCTTATCAAGCAATGAAAATAACTTCATCACTAGACTCTTTTATCAAAAGGGACTTTGCATCTTCTCTTACAATAATTTCCTCTTCCTACTTTATTGTGAACTGTGGTTTCTTTTTACCTTTGCAACATTTTCCAGATGTTAGTTACTCCCTGCCAATTAGCTATCTCGAAATTATCCTGCTGTACTTGAAGTTTACAGAGTCACATTTTATCTTCTGACAAGCAGGAGAATGAAGATAATCTCATACCTGTTCCTGTAAAGGGTATATGTTACCTTCATGTATACGTTAAAAGCTACATTCACTCAATCCTTATTACATGTACTTCACTTACAGATCTTTGGAAGATAGTTTCAGCTGGGTAGCCTTATTAATCTGTAATAGTACAACAAAAATTGAGTCCAGTAGCAGCTTAATTTAAATTAATTTTCCAGAATATAAGCTTTTGTGAGTCAAAAAAACAGAGGATCACCAAACAAAACAGAAAAAGCTTCACCACTGGTAGAAGCCAATGGTAGAGGGAGACAGACAAATCTCTCTGGGGAAGGAATTCCATAATTTTGCTATCACAGCCAATAAGACCTTCTAGGATTGCCATCTTTGCCCTTGAAATTAGCTGTTCACACGGGGGATGGTACTTGATTGTTTGCTTTTATTACTTTTATCCTTAGATTTCTCCATTAAAAATAAATATATGTCCAGGTTGAATTATTTTATTACTTTTTAAGATATGTCATCATTCCATGTCTAATGGCTACCCATGATTATGACTGGGTGAGATCATTTGTCAAAAGAGTTGCTTTTCTTTAAGAGAGGTCAACAATCAAATTTTCTTTCCTCCTATTCCTTCAGTCTCTCCTTCTAAGGGCCAAACAACATGAGTTCTCTGATTATCATCACTTGTATTTTACCTATCTTATTTTCCCCTCAACTGAACTAAAGATTCAGTGAGATTGTTTAAATTAGGAAAACAGTATGAGAGTCAAGGGTTAAACTTTTTTTTTTGCCCAACAAGATGAGCTTCAAACTAGCTGTATACAGTTGCTAATTAGCTTTTAAAAACAGGCAAGCAGTTTTATTCATAAAATGTTCATGAAACACATGGTTTGTCTCTAAACAGTTTATTCAACAGCTGATTATTTTGAAATTAGAATCCTTCCCATCTTGATGGGCATTCCGCTTAAGTGATCAGAGAACTTAGTTGAAAGGCTTTTTTTGAGTGCTAGCAGTCTTAATTTTCTAGTAAGTTCTAGTTTAGGTTGAGGAAGTCACAATTAGACATAGGCATGAACAGCATTATGAACAAAAAAAACCCCACAAACAGCCCATTCGTCTGTTCGCGAACAAGCCGTTCATGAGGCAACATTGCAAACAAACAAGTCATCGCAAGCCTCATTCGTTGCATTCGTCCGCTGTTCGTGAAGCCAGACACTCGGGCACCTTCAATCAATTCCCTTGGCAACGGAGACAGGGACTGCCTTAATGCTGACTGCACTTCTGTCGCCCTGGAAACCCCAGTTTGAGCCCAACTTAGCTTGATGGGCAGGTCTTCCTTCCAAGTGTGGAGCTCCAAATTGGTTACAATTGGTTACATGGCAGAAGAGACCAGGAAGGAGGCAGGGTGAAGGGGTGGTGTTCTATAGCCATGGGCACTCCAATCTCATCCCTGCAAACCCTGTTAGGCAGTTCTGACTGCCAACCACAGACCTCCTGCTTTTCTCTATGAGACCTCTGGTTATAAAAGGGCACTGTGCTCCCAGTTCTGGCTTTCAGTTTCAGCAGGCAGTGGAGTGGGACAGAGCTGTTGCTAGCCTTTTGGAAGAGAGACAGGGAGAGTGCATTGGAGCTGGGATATTTTCTGTGGGTGGTGGGTGGGATAGGAATCTATCCCCTCTGGTTCCAGGGCTGCTGCCAGGCCCTGGGGCCAAGCTCAGTGGGCACCTCGACTGAGGGCTCACACTGATTATTATTATTGTCAGTGCCTGATCTGGTCAGGTTTCTGGGAGTGCTGGGCTACAGCTCTACCCCCTCCCTCTGGTTCCAGGGCTGCTGCCTCGCCCTGGGGCCAAGCTCGGTGGACACCTCGGCCGAGGGCTGAAACTGATTATTAGTGCCCGATCTGGTCAGGTCTCTGGGAGTGCTGGGCTATGGCTCTAGCCCCTCCCTCTGGTTCCAGGGCTGCTGCCAGGCCCTGGGCCAAGCTCGGTGGGCACCTTGGCTGAGGGCTCATAGTGTTGTCTCCTTTTCTTTCCTCCTTAATTCTTGTCTGCTGGCACAATGAGGCTTTGGCCATGAGCCAAGGGTGGCCGTGGGGGGAGGTGCAAAGATTATCCTGGTTGCCTCGTGGGAAGCAGTACTGGGCAGGGCTCTGGGGCAGCAGAGACTCCTGCTCCCCCAAAATCACTTGTGGGGGCTGTGGAGGAGGCTGAAGAGCTCTTGCCGCTGGGGGAAGAGGAACTTTTTAAACTGTTTGAGAAGGAGATAGCTGAGGGATCCATGGAGGAATGGTTTGGGTTTGATGAAACATCCATCCCGTCCGCACCCCAAACTCCTGGTGCTGTCCCAGCCTGCAGTCCACCCCTCACTCCGTCTTCCGTTGCCAGCTCCATGGTGCAGCCAGTAACCGTTCGTCCTCCCTCCCCTGGAACAGTTAGTTGGCCACGGTTCAAACTCCATATTGAGGCACTTTTGGTCCCTTCCAAATGACCCATGTGTGGTATGGTGCCATGTCTGTGATGCCCTGGTGTGCAGGGGCAATGACCCAAAGCACCTGTCATCAACGGTCCTGACTAGGCACCTGAAAACACACCACCTGAGCCTGTGGTCTCCGTCTTCAGCCAGCGAAACATCCGGTGGGGGGAGACAGAGGGCTACCAGTGCCTCTGAGCCAGGATCAGAGGGAGGGTCTCCAGAATCCCCCCTAGCACGAAACCTTGCCCCGAGGGTATTGCTGGTGGGAGTGGAACAGTTAGGCAGGCCGCCCTTAGGGAGATTATTCCATCAGGGACAAGGATAGTGCTGTTGAAAAGGGTGAGGTCGGGCTCAGGAGGTGGGCATTCGTGTTGTGGCAGAGACGATTGCCCTGCAAGAATTTCCCCTATCCGTTGTGGAGGGCGTGGGCTTCCAAATGCTGCTTCAACACTTTGCCCTATGGTTCTCCATGCTGTTACGGCATACCGTTGGGCATCGAGTCCTTCCTGCCCTCTACCAGTCTGTGCGAGACATGGTGCTCAGGGCGCTGTCGGCCAACAAAGGCCATACAGTACACTTCACTGCCAACCTCTGGAGTGGCTGCCATCATGGGTACCTTGCCATCAGCCCACTGATGGCAACCAGAGGACCTCTGCTGCCCCAGGCCAAGAACTGGCACCCGGAGAAAGGTGCAATGCTTGACACCGGGCTACAGGGCAGTTCTTCTCCAGGCCCGGGGAATGGACGAGGTCCATACTGGGAAGAATGTCACCACCACCGTAAAGGCGGCTCTGAGTGAGTGGATGGCGGGGGTGGAAGGGTTTTTCTGTGGCTTCATGGTGACGGACACGGGAAGCAACATGTTGGCAGCCCTGAAAGAGGCATCCCTCCCGGGCCTGGTGTGCATGGCGCACAAGCTGCACCTGGTGATGAGGGACGTGCTCAGGCTGGGGAGCAAGCCAAGGGACAGCTGGGACGAGGGAATGTTGTGGACGTGCAATCTGCTGGACAGCTGCCGCCACATCACTTCCCACTTCTGCAGCATCAACTCTTCCCGCGAGCTGTTCCAGAGGCAGTGGGAGGGGGGACCCTGAGCACCAACTCTTTCAGGACCTGTCCACCTGATGGAACTCCACCTACGACATGATACGTCTGGTGGAGCAGAGGGACCCATTGCAGGACATTCTGTCATCCACGAATGTTCTGAGGAGGGGAGAGGAGCTGAGCCTCAGCTCCATGGAATAGAGAGTCCTTGCCCAGATGTCCCGGATGCTGAAACCCTTTAAGGAGGCCACCGAGCTCTTTTGCTCCTACGAGGCCAGCCTGGGTCAGGTCATCCCCCTGATCCATGGGCTCCACCAGTTCTTTGCCAAGGAGCTTGAGTATGAGAAATAGCTGCTCCCAAGGGTCCAGGACTTTTTGAGGAGCATCCAGGCATGCGTGGCTGAGCGCTTGCATCCTCTGTGTCATGAGGTGCCATAAGAAATGGCCTCCCTCTGTGACCCCCAGATCAAGGGCAGCATCGCCATGTGGGCAGGTCAGATGCAGTGCTGGAAAAAGAATCTCCACACAGTGGTGCTCCGTTTTCAGAAAGAGAAGGCAGGCCTGAGAGAACCGGACAGGGGCGAGGGGCGGGCAGCGGAGAAGGAGGAGGAGGAGGGGTGGAGGAGTTGGGAAGAGAGCCACGCCAGGAGACATCCAACCAAACAACCCCGCTTTTTCGGGGCTACAGTGCGAGAGTACCTGGCGGAGCCCACTGAGCCCCCCCACACACACACTCTAAACCTTTGGAGTATTGGGCAATTAAATCTGCCACATGGCCAGACCTGTCCATCGTCGCAACCAACATCCCCTCCTGCCCTCCCACCAGCGTGCAGAGTGAGTGCATGTTTTCCCACCTCGGAGACCTCCTCCATCCCCGCCATGCACGTCTGCACCCGGACCTGGTGGACATGTTGACCTTTGTGAAGGTCAACCTCAACTTCCTTGGGTAACCTCCTTTGGACCTGGACCTACCTGGGCTCTGAGCCTCCCCAAGTCTACTGTTGTTCCCTGCCAAGCTCCTGTGCAGCGGGCTCCAGCCCTCCTCGGTTCTCGGGGCTGCATCCACAGCTGGTAACCCATGGTCCTTCTCTCTGAGACAAGTTCCCGGATGCTCTCTCTTTCAACCTCTCCCTCTCTGGATGGCACAAATTTGACCCTTCCCCACAATTTGTCCTGCCCATTGCATCCTCTGCCTGACGATTTCCTGGACAGTCACTGTTTCATCCTCGTCGTCTGTGGATGGAACCGAAGCTACCCTTCCCAACTACCTCTCCTGTCCTGCCCATCCCGTCCTGTCCACGAAGGCAGGAAGGTGGGTGATGTCATCTACCGCCACTACCCTGCGACACAGTGGGTTTCTCAGCTCATGGCTCAACAACCAAGGGATCTTCTCAGTCCTGCTCTGCGATGCAGCTGGTGGTAACCCTTTGTCCCTATCTCCCTGACATGTTTCCTGACAGTCCCACTTTGAACCTCTCCCTCTCTGGAACTGCTCAGATGCCTCCCAACCTGTCCTGCCCTGCCCACTGAATCCTTTCTGCGAAGGCAGGAAGGTGGGCAATGTCTGCTGCCGCCTCTTTTGACCACGAGAGATAGCTCTGCTGCTGTTGCTGATAGGGTTGTACCACACAGTACCCCCCTTTCCATGGCACCTGCTATCCCCTCTGATCAGGGGGGAATGGGTCCTTCCCACCCTTTCTGTGAAGGCAGTAAGGTGGATGCTGTCTGCTGCTATTGGTTTTGGCCAGGAGGGACAGCTCAGCTGCTGTTGCAGATAAGGTTGCACCACATGGTACCCCCCCTTTCCATGGCATGTGCTGTCAGCTCTGAGCAGGCGAGAATGGGTCCCTTCCACCCACCCTTTCCGTAAAGGCAGGAAGGTGCGTGCTGTCTGCTGCTGCTGCTTTTGGGTACGGGGCAGCTCAGAAGATGTTTCACATACAGTTGCACAGCACGCAACCCCCTGTCAACGGCACCGGCTGTCCCCTCTGAGCAGGGGGGAATGGGTCCCACTACGACTCACGTCCTTTCCACTAAGTCAGGGAGCTGGGTGCTGTCTGCTGCTGCTACTTTTGGCCACGAGGGGCAGATCAGAAGCTGTTGCACATGTAGGTATGCAACACAGCACCCCCTGTCAACGGCACTGGATGTCCCCTCTGAGCGGGGGGAATGGGTCCCTTCCGCCCTTTCTGTGAAGGCAGGAAGGTGGGTGCTGTGCTGCTGCCGCTGCTTCTTGACACACGAGGCAGCTCAAAAGCTTTTGCAGATACAGTTGTGCTGCACAGTGCACCCCCATCCATGGGCACCTGCTGTTGCCCCTGTGCATGGTGGAAATAGGTCCTGCGACCCACTTTCTTTCCGCGAAGACAGGAAGGCGAGTGATGTTGGTGGCAGCCTTCAGTTCGACACAAGAGGGGAAGACAAGCCTCTCTAGCAGCAATCTGTATACTCTTTCAAGGTGGATGTTGGGGTCCTCCGTCCCGGTCCTGCTGTGCAATGTGGCCAGGAAGCCTCTGTCCTTCTCTCCCTGACCAGTTCCTGGTCCCTCTTTCAACCTCTCCCTCTCTGGAACCGCTCCAGCCCCTCCCAACCACCTTTCCTGTCCTGTCCATCCCATTCTTTCTGTGAAGGCAGGAAGGTGAGTAATGCTGGCGACAGCCTCCACTGCGACACAGGAGGGGTGGACAAGCCTCTGCTGGAGCAGTCTGTGCAATCCGACACGGTGGTTGTTGGGGTCTTCTTTGTCCTCTTCTCCCTGTCAAGCTTCCCATCCTTCTTTGAACCTCGCCCTCTCTGGAAATGCTCCAACCCTTCCCAACGACCTCTCCTGCCCTCTCCATCCTGTCCTTTCCGTGGAGGCAGGAGGGTGGGTGATGGCTGCTTCCACCACTGAGAAGATCAGTGAGTTTCAAAGGCTCACAAATGTTTGGGTGTTTCTCGGTCCAGCTCCTCAAGGCGGCCAAGAAGTGGTAACCCTCTGTCCTTCTCTCCCTAGCAAGTTCCCCTAGAGGTCTTTTGACCTCTCCCACTCTGGAACACTCCGACGCCTCCAAACAACCTCTCCTGTCCTGCCCATCCTTTCCTTTCCACAAAAGCAGGAAGGTGGGTGCTGTTAGCTGGCGCCACTCAGTACCTCAGTGGGATCCTCAAGGAGGCCTCACAGCAACTGTTGGAATCTTTCCAGTTCCCCTTCCCTCTTTTGACCTCTCCCTCTGGAACACTGAGCTCTCCAAACGACATCTCTTCCTCCCATCCTTTCCACGAAAGCAGAAAGGTAGGTGATATTAGCTGCCACCACTGAGTATCTCAGTGGGATCCTTGGAGGAGGCCTCGCAGCAACTGTTGGGATCTTCCCAGTTCCCATTCCCTCTTTCAACCTCTCCCTCTCGGGAACACTCCGACCACTCCAAATGACATCGCCTCTCCCTCCCATCCTTTCAGCGAAAGCAGGAACCTAGGTGATGTTAGCTGTCAGCGGCCAGACCCCCGCCCCCTAGACGGGGGGCAGCCCGCTGCCACCTCCCCGAGCCCACCTGGCCCGGCGGCCGCACTCATCACCCACGTCCCTGTCTGTGCAGGAAAGTGCAGTGCTCTGAGGCCTGGTGGGCAGGCACATGGGGGTGCCACTAGCGAGCAGCCAGACCCCCTGACCCATAGAGGGGGTGGCCCAACGCTGCGTCCCCGAGCCCACCAGGCCCAGCGGCCGCACTCATCACCCATATCCCTGTCTGTGCAGGAAAGTGCAGTGCAGTACTCTGAGGCCTGGCGGGCGGGAACATGTGGGTACCGGCAGCAAGCAGCCAGACCCTCTGCCCTCTGGGGGGGGTGGCATGATGCCGCCTCCCCAAGCCCGGTGGCAGCACTCATCACCCATATCCCTGTCTGTGCAGAAAAGTGCAGTGCAGTACTCTGAGGCCTGGTGGGCAGGCACATGGGGGGTGCTGCCGGTGAGCAGCCAGACTCCCACCCCCTAGAGGGGGGCAGCCTGACGCTGCCTCCCCAAGCCCACCGGGCCTGGTGGCCACACTCATCACCCACATCCCTGTCTGCGCAGGAAAGTGCAGTGCAGTACTCTGAGGCCTGGTGAGCAGGCACATAGGGGTGCCGCTGGCAAGTGGCCAAAGCCCCCACCCCCTAGAGTCCACCAGTTGTACACCCGGCAAAAGTCAACTAGTGGCTCCCATTGTGTCGAATGGGAGTTTTCTGGGGGTGTCGGATTTGGGAATGTATAACTCCAAGATCCGTATTGCGATCTTGACCAAACTTGGGTGATGGCTGGAGGTGAGCCTGCTAAACACTTCCTGTGAATATGGGCTCTCTAAGTCCAATGGGGGGCGTTCTCTGGCCCCCATGAACAAAGAACATGTTCATTACTGTTTGTCTGTTCGTGTTCGGGCAGCGGCAATGAACCACGAACCACGTGTTCGTGGGGTTTTTTTCTGCTCGTGCCCATGGCTAGTCACAATCAGTGTGCATGATCACGTATTATTCTAAAGAAAAATAAGTACAATTTCTATGTTTTTAGATAGGATTATACAATATTTATGACCTATGTAATGGGTCAGTCTTTTGTATTGTTAAAAGTGAAGGAATATTTTTTTTTGCTAAACCTCTAACTCCTTTTTTATTTTTAATGGAAATACACTTTGTATGCATTGTGTTTTTAAGATTAGTTTTGTACTTTATTGTTATTATGCGTCAGACTATGGAATCCCAGTGGCTCCTCAAAGTGTTTCCACCTAACTAGGTAAAAGAGTTTATTTTATCTGCGCTTGGAATCCAAGATTTCCTCAATTTCATAGTGAACTTGGTTGTCTATCATGGTTGGGTGTGGCACCAATTTGCTGGGATGCCACTCATCAGGAAGAGGTGCTTTCTTGAGTAGGCTGATGTGGAAAGTTGGGTGGACCTGGCGTAGATTCTTTGGTAAAACCAGTTCTACAGTCACATCATTGATCACTTTCTTTATTGGGAAGGGTCCCAAGTATTTCAGGCCCAACTTTTTACTAGGCTGTTCTGTCCTGAAGTTTTTTGTGGAGACATACACTTCATCTCCTGGGTGTAATTTCCACTGTGCCACACGATGGCGATCTGCATACTTTTTGTACTCAGCTTTGGCTTTGTTTTTTGGATTTCCGCCCACTGTTTTGCCAGGGCGGTCCACCATTCGCTCAAGTCTCCTGAGCAGTTGCTGGGAGGTTGCTCTTCGAAGGGGAATGCTACTCCTTTGTAGCCATGGACGATTTTAAAGAGAGTCTCTCCTGTTGAGCTGTGTACCGCGTTGTTATACGCGTATTCAGCAAGATGAAAGAGTTGGGTCCAATTATCTTGTTGGAAATTAATATAGCACCGGAGGAACTGCTCTAGTACTTTTTTTTTTTAATAATTTTATTGGATTAGATATCATTAAATTGTACATTACAATCAGTTTCCTTTAATTTTTCCAATTCTAACCCCCTCCCTTTCCCCCCCTTTTGTTGACTTCCAACAGTTTTCCAACCCCTTGTCCCTTTTCCCTTACTCATTTTAAATTTATTCTATCTGTCAAACATAATCTTTCACTTTGTTCTAAGCTTATCTATATAACACAGTGCTCCTTCTGTCTTCCTACTTACTTTAACAACTAAATAATACATAACTAAATAATACATTCTTGGCATATTTTCTTTTGATAATAATCATTTAGCTAATTTTGGTACTCTATACTCTATCTTATAATCTCATCTTCAATATGGGGCAAACAATTTATCCCTCATTTAGCATATTTTTAGATACTTCTATAAACAGTACATTCAATATAAGTCAACCAATTTAACTTATACTCTATATATTTCTTTTTTTACATATCTCATCTTCATACTGTTTTAATTATATAATTGTATTCTTCTTTCATTATGCAACTATCCACCAAAAATAGTCAACCAATTTGACCCATATATACCTCCAAACCAATTCAATCAATTTAATACATAATCTATACATTAATATATATTTTCCCACCTTACTTAAATTCCTTCATTGCAATTATAAAATTATCTCCATTATACAATTATTGCCAGAAATGAAATTAATTAGTTTCTATCCTTATAATTAGTTAATTTCTATCATTATAATTCTTGTAATAACACCTATAATACTTAATGCTATATATAATAGTCTAATAAAATAGTTGCTTAGAAATTCTCATTTACCTCTCCACCCCCCCGGTAAAGTCACCTCCCTCTACTTTTATTGTATTTCAGTAATTTTCAAACTGCCACAGTTCTCCTCCCACCTCCCATTTCTTCACTAAATATTGTTTCAGCTTCTCCCAATCCGTGTTGAACTGTCCTGAATCAAGGTCTCTCAGTTTCCTTGTCATTTTGTCCATTTCCGCCATGTACAGCAATTTATAAGTCCAGTCCTCAATAGTTGGCACTTCTTGCACTTTCCACTTTTGCACGTACAAAAGTCTAGCCGCTGCTGTCATGTAAAATAGCAATGTCCTATATTGTGCTGGAATATCCTCCATTCCCAAGTTCAGTAGCAGGAGTTCTGGGTTCTTATTAATTTGAAATTGTAAAATCTCACTTATTACTCTTATTATTTCCCCCCAGTACTGCCTAGCTACCTCACAAGTCCACCACATGTGATACAAAGATCTGCTCTAGTACTTGATTAGTTCTTTCGGACTGCCCATTGCTCTGGGGATGGTGGGCGGAGCTTATTCCTTGTTTGATGCCCGCCACCTGTAAAAGCTCCCGCCAGAAGTTGGCAACAAATTGAACTCCGCAATCCGATATTACCTTGGAAGGAAAAGAATGCAGTCTTACAATATGTTTCATGAACAGACTGGCCAACTTTTTTGCTGACGGAATACTGGAGCATGGGATGAAGTGGGCTTGTTTGGAGAACAGATCCACCACGACTAGAATACAGGTGCAACCCTTGGATGGAGGAAGATCAGTAATAAAGTCCATAGAAATCACTTCCCAAGGTCTGTTGGGAGTCTCTAAGGGTTGTAGTAATCCCGGGGGCTTCCCCCTTCTGGGTTTCGCCATGACACACGTAGGACAGGAAGCTACATATTGAGATACATCCCTTCGGATACTGGGCCACCAAAACTGTCTTTGTATTAAATGTAAGGTTTTTAGGTATCCGAAGTGGCCGGCGGTCTGAGCATCGTGACATTGTTGTAGCACCAGCCTCCTCAAACTTGCAGGGATATATAGCCGACTTCCCTTAAACCATTCTCCAGCCACCGTTTGTGTCATTTTTCCTGTCGCCGCTTGCTCCCCCTCCTTTTCCACTTCGCTTTTCACTTTAGCAATCCACCCCTTTTGGTTATCTGACTGTTTGGTTGCCTGGCTACAAGTGGTAACCACTCCCCACAATTGGGTGGGAGAAAATACTGTGTCAATAGTCTCCTCCTTCTTGCTCTGGTGTTGGGGCATGCGCGAAAGAGCATCCGCCAGGAAATTAGATTTGCCCGGTAAGAAATTAAGAGTGAAATCAAACTTAGAAAAGAATTCCGCCCAGCGGAGTTGCTTAGCATTAAGGCGTCGGGGCGTTCTGAGCGCTTCTAAGTTTTTGTGATCAGTCCAGACCTGAAAGGGATGTTGTGCCCCCTCCAACCAATGGCGCCAAGAATCAAGGGAAATTTTAACTGCAAACGCTTCCTTTTCCCATACCAATTCCTTTCCACTTCTGTAAATTTTTTGGACAAATATGCACAGGGCCGCACCTGACAATCTTCCCCTTTTTGCATGAGGACACCACCAATGGCAGAGTCACTGGCATCTGCTTGTACTATGAATGCTTTATTCTCATTGGGGTGTTGTAGAACCGGCTCGGTAGTAAACCGATCCTTCAGCGTTTCGAATGCTAGCTGACAACTTGGGGTCCAAAGGAGTCGGGCCGTGGGTTTGGCTGTTTGCTCCCCCCTCCCTTTTGTCTTGAGTAACTCAATAAGGGGGACAGCTATCTGGCAAAGCCTTCAATGAACTGTCTGTTCATTGTCTGTAAAAATTAGCAAAGCCCAGGAACAACTGTAACTGTTTGCGTGTGGTGGGCGCTTGCCACTCTTGAACTGCCTTGATCTTTGCTGGGTCCATTTTTAGTCCTTGTCCTGAAATGCGGTAGCCTAAATAGTCCAATTCTTTTTTGTGAAATTCACATTTGGATAGCTTTATTGGAAGCTTGCGGCGCATCAGGGTGGCAAGGACTTTTCGGACTAATTTTTCTTTAGTTTCTGAATAAATAAGCACATCATCAAGGTAAACAACAACTCCTTTGTACAAAAATTCATGTAGGACCTCATTTATCATTGACATGTAAATCGAAGGGGCCCCAGATAAGCCAAATGGCATGACCAAATATTCATATTGGCCTAAGGGTGTATTGAACGCGGTTTTCCATTCATCCCCCTCCCTTATTCTAACATGAAAATATGCATCTTTGAGATCCAATTTTGAGAAGATCTTACCCTGCGCCACTACACTTAGCAGGTCACGGATTAACGGGATCAGATAGGCCTTGGTCATAGACACAGCATTGAGGCCTTGAAAGTCTGTACACAGTCTGAGCCCCCCGTCCTTTTTCTTCACAAACAACACAGGGGCTGCATGTGAGGAGCTAGCTGGGCGAATGAATCCTCTCTCCAGATTCTTGTCTATGAATTTCCTGAGTTCTTGTCTCTCTGCCGGTCTCATGGAATATAACTTTCCTTTGGGGAGCTTCTCTCCTGGGATTAATTCAATAGCACAGTCCGTGTTCTGGTGCAGCGGCAGGCTATCCGCCTCCTCACTAAAGGCTTGAGCCAGATCTTGATACTCTGGAGGGATTCAACTTAGCTCTTCACCAGTTAGCAGAGCGACCTCTGAATTTGTGGGGGCTACTGCACCCCATTCTGCCTTCCAATGGTATTTTTGGCAATATTCCGGATCAAATACTATCATTCCTTTGGCCCAGTTGATATAGGGGTTGTGATACCACAACCACCTACTGCCTAAGATGAGTGGGTATTTGGCTGCTTGGCTTACAATAAATGGACGCACTTCCCAATGTTTGCCCATGCCTGTGGGCACTTGGCCTGTTTCTAGAACCGCTGGGTTCATATTAGATCTGTCCATTTGTTCAAAGATAACTGGGACTTTTAGTTCATGCGTTTCTAGTCCCAGTCCGTTTACTAGGGCTGGTGCTATAATATCCCGGGAGCATCCTGAGTCAATTAAGGCTTGGACTCGAATGTGGGTCCCCCTCTTAGGATTTACTAGCATAACAGGAACGAATAATATGGCCCCTCTTTCTCTCACCTCCTCCGGGGTGGTCTTCTCCTCGATCTGCCGTTGGGGCCTCCTCACGACAGATCCATCTTGTTTCCTGATGGCGGGCTGAGCTCATCGACCTCTGAGCTCTGGGCTTCAAACTCCATGCACACTTCTTCTGCCTCTAAATTATTTTCTGAGCGCCCCTTCTTAGGTAAACCCCGGCCCCTGCTGGATCGTGGGGCTGGAGTGCGGCACGCCAGGGGCGCCAGCGCCTGCACCTGAAGGGAGCATTGGGCTGCAAAATGCCCACTGTGTCCACATTGGAGGCATAGTCCTTGTCTCCATCTCGTCTTATGGGCTCCTCTCGCAGCAGGAGCACCCCTTCCTCCCCGCTGACTTGGCGGGACTCTTCAGGTCCCCGTGGCCTGTTGTTGCTCCACCATTCGAACAACTTGGGTGCGATTCTCCACTTTGCAAGCCAGTTGTATCCACCCCAGAAGCATTGGTGGATCGTCTTGCATTAGTGCCCTGTCCAGTAACCTAGGGTTCATCCCATTCCGAAAGAGTACAATTTTGGTTCCTTCCTCTTGATGTGGGCACTTGGCTGCCAACTGACAGAACTTGGCTGCATAATCTCTCACTGGCAAGGTTTGCAGTTCCGTGCGGGCCTGTTCCCCCTCTAGGGGGTCTTCGTATTGGGCTCTGAGTGCGGCAATAAAGGCTTGCAGACTTCCCAACTCTGGGGCCCCTGTATAGTAGAGGGTTACATACCACTCAGCTGCTATGCCTTCCAGGCAGGCCGCGAGGTGCATCACTCGGCTTTCTTCATTGGGGAATAGGTAACCCCATTGATTGAAGAACTGCAGGGCTTGTATGACAAAGAACCCCAACTTGCGAGGGTCACCATCAAAGGTAGCTTCCAGCTTAATCCATCCCATTGGTAGTTTGCCCTCACCGGCTCCTCCCAAGTCAACCGGTTGGGCAGGTGGTTGTCGCGGCACAGAAGGTATACCTTGGGGACACGGTTGGACCAGCACAGGTCTCAGAAGTCTGGGTCTTGGTAACACTCCTGGAGCAACCGGATGCAGCTGAGGTGGAGGTGGAACAGGGAGTCCCCCTGGTGGCCCAACTCCCCCTGGTCCTGGTTGCGGCGGTGGCGCCGGCCCTCGAGGTTGAGGTACTGCTGCCGCAGGAATAGCAGGCCCTGGTCCCATAGGAGCCGCTCCTCCGACGGTAGGAGCCGGAGGGGCCCACTGGAGGGACTCCTGGTGCTGGTCCCTGGGGCGCTACCCCTCCTTGCACACCATTTCCGGCGGGTGCGACTCCTCCCGGTGGCGGTGGCAACGGGAGTGGTGGGTCTTGCGCGGGCGGGGCAGCCAGTCTTGCATTGCCCCTGGCCACCGCTAGCTCAAGCAACTGGTGTAGCCCCTCTGGGGCCTGGGCATCATTGCGTACCGCACCTTCCTCCCCTTGGACTAGCAACGCAATCAAATACGTGGCTTGTGCTAAATCTGCTTGCATCACCTCCATTTGTGCTTCCAAGGCTTGGCAGTGGTTCCCCTCCTCTACGTCGAGGTCTGGCTGCATCTCTTCCTCTCTGGGCTGCTGGAGCAAGCTCTCCTCCCAAGCTGTCTGCTGGCGGTCGGCTCTCTCCACCGCTTCCTCCGAGGCTTGGGCTCCTTGCAACTGGGCTTGGGGACCAGACGTCGCAGTTGCCCCCGAAGGGACTTGGTCCGACATCTCAGTCGCGCTAGCCACCCAACCCTTTGCAATTCCAGTCACTGCTAGAACTCCATACTGTAGCACTTGGACCTGCCCCTGCAGAGTGGCCAAACATCCCTGTCTTTCAGGAACTTCCACATCACTCTCCCAAGTTCCGACTGAACCAACATCCGCATAGTCCCAGCTCAAGGGCTCCGTGCATTGTGTAGTCCAATCTGGGAGGCTGGTCGTCCCTTCTGGCGGGTTCATTTCCACCAGGCATTGTGCAGCCTCATCCCACCGGTACCACGGCTGAGTGCTGGTCCGAACTGCCCTGGCCAGTTTCCCACCCCAGGCCTCCTGTTGCTCCCAGGTCTTCCGACACCGGCGCTAGGTCCATCAACGAGCAGGAAAACAAGGTACTGGCATGTCTTTCTCTGGTATCCCGGGGCCGCGGGCCCCACTGCCGGGGCGTAGGCACGGACGTCAGAGGGGTAAATCCTCTTCCCACACTGGTCCGGGGCCTGGCGCCTTCCCTGCTCGCTCGCGCTTGATCGGTTCCACCGTCAGGTTGTAGAAACTGCCCTTCACCCTCTGTGCCTGGCTCAGACGGATCTGTCGGATGCGATCTGGTATCCATCTGTCCCATTTGAGGGGTCGGGGAGTTAAAAGGGGATTCTCAACAAAATGTCAGACTATGGAATCCCAGTTATCTAGAGTTCGTCTCCCCCCTTCTGCAAGAAGCACAAAGTTCCTTGATTCCAAAAGGTTTATTGAAAGACAATGCTCAAGATACAAGTATCCATATTCCAAGGATTTTAGGCCTTGGCTGAACGGAAGCTTTGTTGAGAATGACACATAAAATGAAAGTAACAACACTTCAAACACCCCTTCCCAGCCTCCCCCCCTTAGTCCTGTCTAGAAGGCCTGGGAAGGCGAGGACATCAAGGTCGGCTGGGCTGATAAGAATTCTTCGTTCCCTTGTATATAGGCGGCCTGGGCAGCACCTGGGCCTGGAGGGAGAGAACTAAATAACTACAGATTATAACAGGAGAACATGGCGTAGCTTTGGCTTGAGAACTGACATTCTGACATTATGTGATTCATGCAGCAAGCACTATGCACAGAAGACAGTTAACTAATGTACACTTAATGTACATTTAAAGATCAATCCTGATTTTACTGAAATTTGTGGACTTTTCCATCTGTTTCAATGACAAAGGGTCTCTTCCATTTATTAATGACAGAAATGGAAATGAAACACATGATTTACAGTTTTTCTAATTGTGTTTCCATATAGCTCTTGTCGTCTCTTCTGTGGAATTCTTGCATGTATTTCATGCATTCAGCAACTGCTAAAAGACCCCTACTTCAACAAGCATGTGATGTATTGAGAATTGTTCTCAGCTTAGAGGTTAAGAGATGCAGCATGTTTGAATTGCTTACTGGACCCATTTCTATTGTTTTGTTCAAGATTTTATGTCCTTTGTTTTTCTCCAGTATAAATTGAGTTGATACATTCAATTCAATCTTTTGAATCATAGCATTGCAAGGGGTTTTGGGGGGGGGTAGTTAAGTACCTGAATTCAATATTCATGAATTTTAGGTGAGATATTGTTTAACTGTAGTGTTTGGAGCCAGCGGTTCCCACTCAGAAATATACCCCCCAAGTAATTCTGTGCCCAGCCATTGCCACAGTCTTTAGGTTCTTTATTTTGTCTTTTTTCCTCAGGACCAATAGTTAAAGGCTTTTAACAAGTAATGCACTAGTTGTCTCCTTGCAGGAGACTACATCTTGGAGAGATGTGTTCTGAGCTGTCTGTTGCTCTGTCTATAGTTCAGTCTGTAGCTATGCTCATGAATCCTTGGATCACAAGGTATTACATACAAGATTTCAGAGAATAGGTATAGTCTCATGTGGCGTCAGAAAAGAAATCTAATGTTTTTGTTCTTTTAAAAAAATCAAAATGTTAATTATTTTGAGATTATATCTTTCTCTGAGAAGTTACTGTAGTGTAATCATTATATATGCACATAAATGAAAGCAAAACAATTACTAGGCTATGTTTTTATAAAGAAGAAATCATAGTAGTCTACTTTCCCTACTTTGATAAAATACAGGGTTAGAAAGGAAGATGAGTGTACAAACTTATTTGATCTTTAGGCTTTCAACCTAGATTACATCAAAAAGAAGCTCAAAATGCTTAATGGAAGGAATATCGTAAGATGGAAGAATGAAGATCAAATATATCAGTATAATGTGTAGTTTAATCATCAGTGCTTTAAAAAAAGCTATAGCAATGGAAATCAATCTGAACATAGGTCAACAACATAATGGACTTGAGCCAACGGCCTTGGCAAATTAAGATTACATTAACAGAAGTATCATTTCTATGATTCAAGGAATGTGATACAGATAATAATATTTGTTTTAAAGGCTGGGTTCAAAATCTTACTCAGTATAAAAGTTATTGTGTGATGCTGGTCGCACTTTCAACCTAATACAGCTTCCAGAATTTGTACGGCAGAAAAAATACTGTAAAAAAATAACCATCAAGCCAGAAATTGGTCTAGTTCAATTTTGAAATTTATTTATGGCTATCTACTCATTGCCTTAGCACACCAGTCAATAGCTTCATATTTTCAAAAGTTCCCCTTTTCCTGTTTTTGCCAACAGCATGCAATCTCTATTTTGTAGGTTTTCACACAGGTCACTTTCCCTTAACTTTTTTTTCCAGCAACTGAAGTTATCCTCAATCGTTTCTCACCCCCCCCCCCCTTTAAGCTACTTCTTCAGTTCCCCGCTTCTCAGTCCACTGCCAGTACTGTCCTTCAGTCTCTTGGATCTTTCTCTATCCAGCTTTTCTACCCTCTAACTCACCACCATTTTCTGCTAATAGCACTCAGTTCTTCTGAACCTACAGCATATGTAAGGTGTTTCATCTTCTCCCATCCTATTTTTAAGCCATTCTGTATATTGCCTACTGTGTGTCATTTTCTTCATACACCCTGGCAACTTTAATTACATTCAACTTCTAACAGTCCTGCAGCCTGTGCACTAATTTGAATAGTGTGAAGAACCTGTAAGAATAATAATGATGTATGTGAAATTTTTTCCTGCCTTTCACTTTGCATTGTTCATGAGCATTGTGTTGCTGAGCCAAAAAAGCTTATGGTGGTTGTGCACTTTCCTTTGAAAAGGAAATAATTCAGCTAATGAACAGGGGTTCACAAGAAACATCTTCACCTACTAAATAATGTGAATTCTTTTGTGCAATTCTGAACACTACAGCTCAGGGACAACAATTTGGATGCTCAGACTGGGGCTTCTCTACCTCTACTCTTCCAACTGAGCCTGCTCGTGAGGAGGATGGGCTATAAATGTAATCAATCCATCAATCAACTACAGCCCCTCACTGATGGCCTATAGATCCTCCAGAATGAGGACTGTTGTGGGACAGGGAGCTTCAGATAGGATGATTTGGCAGAAGTCACAGATTTCTCCTCTTGCACAGATAGTAGCATGTTATGTTTGTGCTGGGACGCTATTTTACGCAAGCCAATTTGATATGTGGAGGATATCTGGTGATCCTGTATTCTGTAGCTAGAAGAAGAATATTAAGTTGAATATTATGAAAAAGTTTCATAAGTGTAAAAAAAGCTCAATTTTGAAGTTTTTCAAAAGACAATGATCATATATTTGTAAAGGTTACTTTCAAATATAGGATTTCTTCCTTTAAACACGGGATGGTTAACTATTAGGTGAGATCCAGTTAACAGACAGCATCCCATGAAAAGGCACTAAGTAATCTGCCCTATCACTTTAATTAGGCTATACAATATTATAAAAAATTAAGCATAAGCATCCTATTTTTAGTTGTCTTCATGTAAAATTATACAAATGAGTGAGAAATTATTGGTGTATTGGAGGGTTTTTTTTTTTTTACTCTAGTAAAATTCCTTTTTTTTCCAAACAGGGACATGAGTAAAAAACCAGTGTGTGTCAGGGAAACTTCACACTGTACAGTAGCCACATTGGTATCCACTACGAAATGCCCTATGTGGCAGCTGTCATGTTTGAAAACTTGTCAGCCAACGCCAGACATTCCCAGAGGTAGTTTGACTTAGACATATATTGGTATATAAATAATTTCTTGTAGATATATTGTCGAAGGCTTTCACGGCCGGAGAATGTTAGTTGTTGTAGATTTTCCGGGCTGTATGGCTGTGGTCTTGGCATTGTAGTTCCTGACGTTTCGCCAGCAGCTGTGACTCGCATCTTCAGAGGTGCAGCATGGAAAGACAGAGCTCTCTGTCAATGTGTGGAGATCCCTTTGACAGATTGCACAGGGAAGCCATTGAAATTCATAAGCATACACACAATTTCTACAGGAAAGAAGAGAGTTTAAGAATGAATAGGGCATGTTTTCCAGTCCTGAAAAACACCAGACTAACAAAATACTCTACATATTACAGTAGCCCTGCAGATAAGATTAGCATATCAACCACCAATCCACATGCAAAAGAACCTCCTCAGGATACAGTGAAGCTTCCCCTCCCCCATTAGCATTCCACACCCTGGGAAACTCAGCCCAAACCCACCTCCTGAGTAGATATAAATTACCTGCTAACATCTCCTCCACACATAGACACTGAGAGATCTCTGTCTTTCGGTGCTACACCTCTGAAGATGCCAGTCACAGCTGCTGGCGAAACTTCAGGAACTACAATGCCAAGACCACAGCCATACAGTCTGGAAAATCTACAACAACTAAATTTCTTGTAGAATTCTTACCTTCCTTTTTTTTACATATATCATGACTATAGTTTTGGGTATTTTAAGTCTCTTAAATCACATTCAACAATTTTCATTGTAATTTTTAAAAAGTATATTTGATCTTGAAAACTGAAATATGGCGGTCTTACTAGAGTTATAAAATACTTCATAACTGTGATTGGACCACACTTAAAAGCTATGAATATATTTAAAATATATCAGGAGTTGTTCATTAGCAAGTGTTTTAGATTTAACTGTGCTGTATGTTTTTTTAAAAATCAGTACAATATGAATTCTGTTTCTTGTGTACACAGATTAATGCAGCATTCTAACTTTTGCCCTTCTATTACTTTTTAATATTAATGATCTATTTTGCTGCAATTCTGTTATGAAGATTTAATTGTACTATCATCCATGATATAATTGATGTTTATATTTTTCACCTGTACTTTAAATAAATGAATAAATATTTTAATAGTATATTGCTTTAAAAACTTTGAATTAATTGTTTTAAAGATATGGATCACAACTTTTTTTATGGAGTTCCAACTCTGTAGGACAAAATCCAGATGCAACATTGAGGGGGATATTATACCAGAATATATTATATTGTATCTTCCAAGAATTTGCCGTCTTTTTAACAGCCTGGTATTTATATGGTATATCTGCTCATTGAACTTGTTGGAATTTGTTGTTTACTAGCCTTTACTTTCCCCAAGAATAAAATACGGGAAAGAAAATATTCACATGGTCAGCATATTTTTATTATTTTGTGAGTTTGTCATCTTAATTTTAAGCCATTAATTTGTTTTTACATGCATATGCATGCATACTTACATGCATTAGTTATTTGCTTGACTGGCATTAAATTCCATTAAGTTCAAATGAGAAGAAAAATTAGATTTCAGGCTTTTTCTCTTTAATTTTCTATTACATTACATTGGTTTGATTTTTTTTAACTGCTCAGTCTAAGGCTTGTTGAGGTTGATTTGCTCCTGAACTGCTTTGTTCCCAGACATTGCCATCATCCCCAACTACCACCAAGTCCTCTCCATCTGATCCCATGACCACCTCCAGAGCTAATCAGGTACAGTATCATCCTACCATCTACACCATACTTTTCACGAGCGGCAGCTTGCAAACTGGAGAAAAAGATATGGTGGGTTAAGGTTTTATTTGTTCATTCACATATATACACCCATAATCATGGATATCTAATGCTGTTGCATAAAGAGTATTTCTGATTTGGTAAATGAAACAAATTATCAGATTTTGTTTTTAAAATAAAAAACAATTCAAGTTAATTACACATTTTTTATTATCACATTGTGTGATAATAACTTTATAGCTTCTACCCAATTCACTCCAGGGGCACAAAAGGTTTGCTTGCATATGTTGGAGCCTCTCTTTTCTCCCCCACTCCAGCAACAGTTCCATAAGCTGCATTGAGACATTACTGAATTCACCCAGGGTGTCATTGCTTTTTAGCCAGTTCAGAAAAAGTTGCTTCAAACACTCCAATTCATATACAGGATACTGTGTTTGAGTATAATAAAGTACAGGTCTCCCTTGTTGAAAATTATAAAAGATTTCTGTAACTGTACATTTGGGAGGATTTTGTGAGCAGTTCTGGTACTTCTTATATAAAAAATTCATAGCATTTTATAAAAATATACCATCATACTAGTAATCAAAAACATTACTTTTATTTAATTGTGTATAACTAGTCTAAAAGATGTCATAAAGTTCTGTGATTTATTTCTACTTTAGGTTCTTATTTCATATGGCCAATATTTAACAACTCACAAAATAAAATTCCCCTAACTAAAATCACTAAAGCTATTTTCACCTTAGCAATAAATAATTTTGTTGTCCAGCTGTTTTTAACTAATAAAATATTTTTCTGAGCTAATTTTAATGAAGCTTATAGTTTTCATTCAACTTTTTTTTCTATCTGCATCAGAAAAAGATTTAGAAAGTGGTTTTGTAACATTACAATTGTCTTCTTTAAAGTGTAATAAATGCACTAATTTTATGAAGATTTCTACAAGTCTTTTTAAAAAGAAAGAAATATATATATATATATATATAGGATCCATATATATTAGGATCCATGGCGTCTAACTAAAAATGGAATATTGGACCTTGATCTGATACAGTAAGGCAAGTCTGATGTGCTTATCATGTGATAACTACTAAGCAGTCATCTATTGGCAAAACAGAAATTCATTAAATAGCCACCAGTATGTATCACTTCAATGAAGCTAAGACAAAAATATTATCTAGGGAAAGAATGCATAGGCAGATATCTACTGTAAGGAATCTGGTGTTCATTTTTAATTACACTTCATTTGGAATACCTTTGTTTCAATTTATATATTAGAAATTAGATGATATAATGAAACTTGTCAAAACAGCAGTTCATGCCTGTCATTATTAGGTCTAAATATTATACATTCATGTAAAAGATATTGACAAATCAGAGCAAAGATAGTTTAGTTTGTTTCTTATCTCAATATGAGTCTTTCAAGATCAAAATACTTTACCAATGTTCAGAGATACTACTTTTTTTGTAATTCTTTTAAAGTATCATCACAGTTTATCTACAGTTTATCCTTGCTGTTCAAGTCTTGGATGCTAGTGAACAAGTTCAAATGAAGAAAGATTCACAAGTCTCCAACTGTGTTCTGAAGACGGGTGTGTGGAGGGGGGAGTCTTTCATAGGTGCATTGCTGTGTAAATATTCTGCATGCGTAGACATTTAAGGAAATATGCAACACAAGTAATTGGCAGTTGTTCAGCAACATTATGTTGACCAATGTGTGTAGTATGTTTCCTTCACTGGAGACTAATTAATAAGTAGAAGATTTAATCTGACTCTCTGATTTCTTTATCTTGCATTTTTTTCTGTTAAAATTTTACTGTGAATAAACTTCTTGTCAGCTAGTGGGTGATGAATAGGAACAAGAATGTAACCACTCGACAGAGACCAAAGGAGTCTTTACTAGTGAGGGTAATGAGGCAGCAGTGGAGACCAGATGACTCTAAACAGCATGGTGGAGGAGTAACCTTTAGCATGGACATTGGCTCCCATACAAGTCACTTCTAGTTGGCCAGCTGTTGTATGCCTGCTTGCATCATGCTTTCTGCAGCTATCCCCTGCCTCCACCAGCACTTCTTGCCACCTGCCCATAAAGACAAAGAAGCTGTTATCTCTCTCAAGTACCACTCAGAGCTGGAATTGCCTTCTATCAAGGATGCCACCAGCTGCAGTTCTGTGGCTCTTCCCTGGCTCAGAGGGCAAAACACACAGACACTCACGGCTGGGATCCCTGTTAGACAGAACTTTAACAAACAAGCTTCCACCAGCCCCTTCTGACTAACCCCAGGCTATGAAGTAAAGGGGCAAGACTCCAAACCTGTAGGGGTACTAAAACAGAAAGTCTACCTTGCAAGGGTTGACTTACAGGCAGAGTTTCCCAAAACAGAATTTTACCTTGGTGGGTGGTCAAGGGTCAGGCATGGGGTGTTGCCGGTCAAGGACCACGCAAGATAAAAATATGATTAATTTATTTAAGGTGCAAAAGATACACAAAATTATACAAGACAGATTGTGAGGATTAAAATAACAAAACCTACAGCAAGTAGCACTAACTGTACATACCACGATAATCCAACAGAAGTTAGAAACAAAGTCTCTTTTCAAAGGCGCACAGGATTTCAGTTGTTTAGCATAACAAGACACAAGAATAGGTGCAGCAGAGCTTCCATCCTACATAACAGAAACAGAACTGAAGCAATAGCTGGGTCACAGCATTTCTGGCTATGACCCAACTAAAAGCCCCAAAAGTCTCAGATTGGATAATTAATTTATGGTTCTTGGAGTCTTGAATGATCCGGGCCTGTTGACCAATCAGGAGTCCAAGAACTGATGTCACCATTGCTAAGTGCGCACGTGCAAAAGGAGGAGCAAGACCAATCTGCAGCTTGGTGCCACCCCTCTCTCTCGCAGGTGTAAAATGGTCTGATCAGACAAGAATGTTAATTGGCAGGAACTACCATGGAAGCTTCCACCTCGCTAACAAGCTAGCTCACTATCTTATCTCACAAGGTCACTGTGTATGAAAAGCTCTCTCTTCCAAGCGCTGCAAGTTTCTCAGAAAGACTTTATCAGAAGGGCCTAAAAGCCTGAACCAAGGTTTTACCAACATGGCTACAGGTTTTAAATGCAAAACCCAGGCATTTTCTTGACATCTTCCTACCTACTACATTACCTCTCTTCCTGTTTCTGCTTACACTTCTTTCAGTAATTCTAGGATTCATGCAATCTGTTTTCTGCATTTTTCCCAGCAGTGAACTGTTGAAGCAGAAGCTTTTTCTCCCACCAGTAATTGCTCCAGTGAGACTATTTTGAGGGAAAACCCTGAGCTTATACTATGGATCACCCACCATTTAGAGCATGTTCTAAATAAAAAAATCATCAGCACTTGTACTGTAGTGTCGAACACTTACATTTTGGGGGAAAGATTTCAATCTGTAAACTATTAAAACAGTATAAAAGAACTAATACCTTTTTCTTTCCACCGGTAAACTTCCTAGAGTCTAAATGTAATATGTTACTGTTTAATGGTTGAATGCATTGATAATATTTATCCAAAAAAAAGGGCTGTGGTAATTTTTTAAAAGTCTCACATTAAAATGAATGAAAAAGAGGACATTGCCTGTATTATGGGATACAGTAAGGGAAAATAATGTCAGGGGGGCTAATTAGGAAGACGTGACTAGTTTTTTTTTTTCCCTTAGCCAGTGATAAAGTGATGTACAGCTTCTCTGCAATCATCACACCACAGAACCTGGTGATTATGGAGGGGGCCTGTGGTTGTACCCACTTTAGACTTGTAGATTTTTGGTTGTTAGTGGTAGCGTTTTGTAGGGTCATATTCTAGTGTTCTGGATATTGCACTTAATTCTAGGATATTTTACAACCTGGGATCTATTATTTCACTGCAGTTATATTTAAGCAAACACCAAAGAAAAGATTGCCTCAATGGTAACAGAATTGCTCGTGAAAGAAAGAGGAATTTTAGAAAGGGCAGTGAATTCTTTCATTGTTACACATATTTTAAGGAGTATTTCATCTTTTTTTTTGAGTGCCAGAAGTATCAGTGCCTTCTAAGTAGTCCGTGAGCTGAGGAGTCTGTGTTTAGGATTGCTCTGTAAGAGTTTCAGACTAGCATAGCTCCACTGATAGAAGCGGCAGGAAGGGACATTTCATTTCCTTCCTTCTCCTTAGCCAATATTATTCCACTCAAGCAGCATATCCTTGAGAAACTTAACGGTGCTATAGGGTGTATTGAAAGTTTATTTAAATTGTACTACTTTTGTGTTTTGTAGACAATGATATAATGATTTTTCATTTATAAATATTTCTCATTTTTATTTGTTACTGTTACGTGGCCATAGGTTAGGTTATTCCATTTTGCAGGTACATTAATTAAAACTGTTCTTAAATTTCAGTAGGGTTTTTTTTCATTACAATTTCCATTTATTTAATTTTTTTTTAACATTCAGGGAATACATTTGTGAATTTAACAAAACAACCACGTGAACTCTTAAACCTCTTAAGAACAACGATAATCTACTTTTTTCAATTAAAATGTTACAAAAGTTATTACACTACAGTTGCTTTTGTAGTTTTTGTAATGGACTAACAGGGCTCCCTGCAATTTTTGTATGTCAGCTGTTATGTCTAAGGTGCAAATATGCATTCAGTAACAATGTGCTTTATGTGGACAGCAATCTTACAGCAAATTGCTTTATATGTGTTGATAGTTATACTTCCATCATACATGAGTTTTGTAATGCTATAAAACGATTATTTACTTACATTGGAAAAAACATTCCCAGTTTGATGTAGCCACCAAAATTTTGAAACATCTTATGAAATAGGTTTTAAATTGTTTTAGCATTTTTTGCTAGTTGAAAGTAGTATTTAGTGACTCTAGTCTCTGTGTTCCAGTTGTTGTTACAGGACCTAAAAGATACTGAAAATGATTTCATAATTTGTCTTGATCTTTCGGGAGGAAATGTGGCATGGTATAGCCCGATCTCATGGGCAACCACCAAGGAAGACTCAGCAAAAGAAGGCACTAGCAAACCACCTCTGCTTCTTACTTGCAATGACAGCCCCTTGATTAGGTTGCCATAAGTTGATTGCAGCTTGACAGCACACACACACACATTTGATCTTTTAGGGCAGGATTAAAAGAACTACCTTAACTCTTGCACACTCCTGGCCGTTTTGGTCATGCATCTCTCAAATATTATCTTTATCCCTTTTTAGTTTTGAAACTGAAGAGAATTGGCAAAGTCATATAGTCATTGACCTTGGAGGGTAACCATTTCAAAGAATTTTTAAAAATTCCACTAGATGAGCACAAGGCCTTCAACTTGCCTAAAGTAACATTTATTTTCTTACTTCATTTATAGTCTGCCTTTCACATTGAGATTCAAGGCAGACTTGTACATTCTAATGTACATTCTAGTGAAGAGTGGAAGCCTAGAAGCTGGGTTTTCTGGCTGTGTTAGTAATTTTACCACCACTGGGAGAGTTGTCTGGAGACATTGCTTCTCAAGGAGCCCCTTTGCAACTTGTTAGCAGCCCCCATCCATTACTGAACTGCTTTCCCCAGGAGAGAACCAATACAATCCAGGTCTAGTTCAGCACATTTTTTTCAGCAGGCCTACACTTTTTAAGGGATCTTCCTGCCATCTCATAGAATGAGATTGTTCCAGAGTCCAGAATATAGAATCATCCAAACATTTTATATCTCATCGCTATATAATGTTACAATGGAACAGTAACTCTACTAATCCACCAGTGTATAAAATGCTCAACATTTTGCAAAATAGGGCATGTACCAAAATGTTGTTAATACAGTGCGCAGCCTCATTGATAATATGTTCAGAGTTTTTGTCCAGAAGTTTTTTGAAAACTTCTTTTAAATCCATATGTTCTTGAAGAATTGAAATACAGCCGTCTTTTTCCTGCAACATCTGCATATTTTTATTTATAGCCCACCTTTCTCACTGATACTCAAGACAGATCACATTATATAAACAATGTAATCAGCATAGCACATCTAATAAGCAAAGATTTATGATTACAAAGATATAAAATTATGCAAAAGAAACAGGTATCAGAGGTTAGGAGATTTACTGGATCTGGTTCCCAGAATGCAGGTTGCCTAAAAGATGCTGGTTTCCCCTTTTTACTTCACAATCCCTGGTTCTCAGAAACTGCCAGATAGATTTGGTAATTCTGGCTTTTAACAGGGTATACAGAAGTGGTCCTAGCCTGGTTTCTCTGTCTTTCTTCATCCTCACTGGGCCATTAACATGATGGCTACATGGAACCCTCGTGTTCAGATGTCATGCATAGTCTCCAATGGGCTACAATAAGAGGACACTTTAACCTCAATGCCCCTGAACGTGGGACTTTTAGGACATATGTTTATACACTGGGAAAATGGAAAAATGAAGTAAATGAACTAAGAGTGTAATCCAGCAGGGCCATTCTTATGTCTTACTGACCTTTTCAATAATGATACATATAAACTGGCAAATACTAAAGAATCTTTGTGCATCACAGTCATAGAGGCACATATAAACTAAGTCTGGTTTTCATTTTTGAAAGCAGAAAATATATAAATGTAGAAACAATTATATAATTTAATGCCAGTGGTATTTATCACAATAATATATATAACAGCCCAGGATTGCTTTCATTGTCCAAATAATCACATATATTTTTGTACCGTATCCAATTGTTTTTTTTTTAGGTTGGTAGGAGAGTAGGTTTGCCAGGTGTCATCTGGTGGTGGGCAAACTCCCTGAGATGCATGCCCCTGCCTGCCAATTTCAAGTTGATCAATGGGAGGAGGAGGCAGGCCTGGAGAATGGGGGCACCTGTGGTCTAAATTAATGATTTCACTTTTGGCACAACCCAGAAGCAATGGCATACCAGGGTCGATTCTTTAAGAATTGCTTCAAAACATAAAGAACCAGTCTTGGCTCAACATGGTTGCTTCTGGGTTTTAGTAGAAGTGTCACCATTGTCCTGAGCCATGTGCACACTGGAGAAGAAAGGTGAGAAGAAGGGTATGATCTTTCTTAACTTTTATGATTTATTTTAAAATGATAGTGGAGGGAACTAATTTAGAACCAGTGTGGTGGTATGTTGAACTAGGATGACTGGGAAAATCTGGTTTCAAATCCCCATTCTTCCATGAAGCTCACTGGATGACCCTGGGGACACTCTCTCAATTTATCCTACCTCACAGAGTTATTGTTAGGATGAAATGAGGACCAGAAAATCATATAAATACCTAGAGCTCCCTGGAGGAAGGGGAAAAAAATTAAGTGTGCCAATTTATTTTTAATTTACTGCTAGCTCTGAAAATAGCTATAGCATCAATTGGGGAAGAAAAGTCCATTTTCAGTATATGAACAGTTTATGATAACGCATATAGTATTGGATTTTAAATCATCTTCTCTTAGAGGAAGTGCTGTACTAGTGGAGGGGAGTATTTTACTGGTTTTAACCATCTCAATGTAAACCCCCTATACTGTCCCGTAGATTTTCTCAACCTCCCCCTCCCCCAAATAGCGTTTTGAGGTGTGCAGTGGGTCCAGCATCATATTCCTTGGATCCTACACCATAGCAAAACCTGCACAGAACAAATGTTACGTAACAACTCACAGGAATATATATATCCTTTTCTTTCAAGCTCATTGATCTTGAGCAGCAAATAAGAGTCTTCATTAAGAAAAATATAGTAGAAAGATATTTGGCCAGAGCCAACATAGTTCTTGGGTCTCTGACCGCCAGCAGATAAGGAACGATATTATCTTTTAATACAATACAGATTGTTTCGTTAAAATAAGCGCAATCCATAGTTTACGATAAACGTTATAATAAGGGCATTGCAATATCATAGGACAGGGAATCAACTGTTTTCAAGTCACATTGTCAAAGTCTATCTGAATAAAGCAAATCATGGTATCTCCCATATAGGACGCTTGAGGGGGCAGCATTCAGGTGTTCGAGCATGAATGATCTAAAATAGCGAGGAACTGTTAGATGTTTAATGTAGGCTGGGATGGTTGGAGATGGAAGGATGGCAAAGAACCATGTAGAGCATGCTCTCCAAGCTCATATAACTAAGCTAGAGTAATCTATTTCTTCTATGCATTTCTTGATAGTTAGTAAAGATGCACTTTTCCCAAGTCTCAGGATATCATCCTTTACTAGGCCGAGACTAGATAGTTTCTTATCTATTTCTTGCATCCAATGGGAGTAGTATTGATCATGATTTAGCTCATATAGCAGACTGTCCTTCTTTGTGGAGAAGAAGACCTTTAGCCTATGTTTGAACACATGCAGCCATGCTTTGGCTTCGATAGAGCCCTGGCCCAATTATAATACAGGAATATAGTGCAATTTGTATATGGCAACCTCATAGGGTTTTCAATGCAAGAGACATTTAGAGGTAGTTTGATATTGCCTGACTCTGTAGCAACCCTAGTCATCCTCGTAGGTCTCCCATTCAAGTACTCCTAAGCAAGACCAACCAGCTCCTGAGATCTGATTATTGGGGTAACCTGGGCCATTTATTTGCAGTAGATTTGTTCCTGGAATCACCATGAATGCCAAAATCTGCACACACTGGGAGACCAGTTTCTGCTGTCTCCAAGTAGTAACCCCCCACACCCCAAAAAATCCAGGATGAATTATGTAATGATTATCATAATGGTGAAGTGGGAGTAAAAAGAGGCTAGGTATCCTGTCCAGTGATCAAATTGCAGATCATGGATAAGCAAAACCACAAATGTTCTGCTGTATTGAACAATGGGTTTTGTTACATCTCATTTTCAATTTTGTTTTATTATATTTTCAAGTTAGAGAATAACATCTGTCCTTATTTGCTGTGTTTATAAGACTCATGCATCTGACGAAGAGAACTGTGATTCTCGAAAGCTTATGCTACAATAAAGTTGGTTAGTCTTAAAGGTGCTACTGGACTCTTTTTGATTCCAAGAACCAAATAGACTAAACCAAATTGCAGCTATCAGTGTTATCAGTAATAGGTCGGTATATTGTTACTTGTACGCATAGTATAGGCAAACTAACCACAGAATACTTAACCAACATTTACTAATGACTCAAGTACTTTTGGAATACTTGGACATATCTTATTACTAACATTGTAATTTGAATTATGATCTTATTTACTGCCCAAACCCTGAAATAAAACTCAATGGTCAATAATAATTCGCAATGAAATTAATATGTGAGCATGATCTTGATGACTTTATATTATGTGTTGATTTATGATTTTTTTAATCTATAAATAATTTAGAATTGAAGATTGCTTTTCTGTGCTACAGAGAAGCAGTTTTTATAATATATATATATATTCACAAATCAAAGTTAGTTCTAATCTTCCAGGGCTTGTTTCATGAGTTAATCTTACTTTTTAAACAAAGTGCTATTATGATATCAAAATTCTGTGCGGAAAAATGGTCTGAGCTCAGCTGACAGAGTGGCTGCTTCCACACACGTTGGATAATCCACTTTCAATATTCTTTAGTGAACATTTGAAACTGATTTTCCTTGTGTGGAACAAAAAATCCACTTCAAAAGGATTGCGAAAGTGCATTGAAAGTGCATTATTCAGCATGTGTGGAAATGGCCAGTGTATCTTTTTCAATTTCCATTCCAATTTTCCATCTTGAACCTCCTGCCCCCAGACAGTCCTGTGTCATAGAGTTTTACATTGAGAAGTAGGAATGCCATGAATTTCATGGCTAACCTGTTTGGCAATCAAGTATACACTGCTGAACACTCAGGGTTATGCCCAGCTTGCATCAAGCAATTCAACAACAGCTGCCGAACATGATTGCTGCTACCTGTATCAGAAAGTGGCACACATCAGTAGGGAGCTATTTCTAATCTCTCAAAACTTCCCTATCCTAGCCTTGGAGGATCAGCTGAGAACGGGCTCCTGATATACCCTGATATATAATTTCTTTCCCATCCATTTCAAGCTGAGGGGAGCACAACAGAAATAGTGCTACTGGTAATCTTATTTCAGAAGTAAGAAGAAAAAGAGATTGTTTCTTTTCCATCTACTTCAATATGAGCAAGGCCAGAATTAGTGCTTCTGAAAAATCTTTTCTCCATCCCTGATAATCTGGGAGTTGGCTTCTGATATCTGCAGGTAGTCTCTTTCTGTGAATAGACATGAACAAGTTGCAGTAGCCCCAAAAGCCCATTGGTTAATCTGCTTCCTTATCACTGGCTAACAGGATATGATCCATCCTGGCAGGTATTTGAGCATTCCTTCTGAGAAGTGAGAATTAGCAGAAATTGGTTCCCTCTACCCAGTGCCTGTTTGCGTAAGGAGCATTTGGATCCAACCAGATAGTCTTAGCAATAATGGAACTCTTAAAAAAAAAAGACTGTTTCATTTTAGGAAAATTCATCTTAAATTTGACAATTAATCATGGCAATTTGCCATTCATGGACAAGCCTTTAAGAGTTCATGCTCATAATCCTTATGGTCTTTTCCAAGCCAGTTAATGAGCTTTGCCACTCGTTTTTCTTGTGACAGGTCACTCTACTATGACATTCTGTGAGGTTGTGATTGTGGATCAAAGTTAAAATCTTCTGCATATGACTGCTTCACTGTGTTGGCTTGTGTCATGAATCTGTTTTATATTTTCAGTAAACAATTTTACCTCTCATTATCCAAAGTTCCTTTCACACTGCTAGTGCAGGATGACTGAATGCAATTTGGGATGAGCAAGACTGCAACCAAAGACCCTTACCCCCAGCCTCTACATGTTCCTCAGACTGTGCAAATAGGCCTGTGCAAATGCAATCGAAGTGTATAGGGATCTTACTTTTTGCAAACAACGAGTAATTAAACGTGCATGGGGAGGAAGCAGCTTTTGTCCATGCAGTTTTTTTCAGAATTTCACAAACTGACAGTCAATTTTAGTTGAAAATCTTCTCAACATGGATGCCTGATTTCTGGTTCCTCTTTGTACGACATTCTAATTATTTGAAAGTAGTGTACCTAAAGTTATTTTTATTTCAAATTAAGTTAAATCCCCGCATTTTCACAATGGATAAGGCAGTAGCTGCTGCTTTAATTCCACCTATGGAGCTCCAGCTGCTCCAACTCTTGCTCTTATCTAGAGGGAGTATAAAAGACCTGCCAACATGGGACAGGAAAGGCAGAGACTGCTTACTACTATTGCCTGCTAAACTCAAGTAGCTTGGATTTTATCCACAGAACTCCTGTTGCCTCATTTTCCGAGGGAAGGATGTATTCTCCAATGGTCCTAGGAGTGGGGCAGCCCTTACTCTTGAGATATAGCTCCTCCTCTCCAAAGGCAAGGTCGGTCAGCTGATTTTGATCCTGGAGGGGAGGGGCTTGTCCCTGGAATCGCCAGTCTTTCTGGCCCTGCTTTCTGAGCAGGACGTCTTCAGCAATGCTCTGTAGAGTTCAGTGATCCCGGTGAAGAAGAAACTGCCAGACACAGGCAGAGCGGAGCTCGCACGGGAAGGGAAAGGCCAACTGCTCCAATCCCGGCAGCCCCTACTGAACCGCGGTAAGACTGATCCAGCGGGGAATGGGGACCGCAAAAGGAAGGGGGGAGGAGAAAAGAGTAGCAGAAGCCACCAAGCCAGCTTGCCCCAAATAAAAATGAGCCTTTTATTTCTCCCTCTTTCAGACGGATTTTTCTGAGAAGCGCCTTTCACATTCATTTTCTCCTTTTGGCGGAAAAAAATCTGTTGGCGGGAATGTCAGTAATGGTATGCCTCAGCCATTTCCCAGGCCCCAGAGAGCCTAAATCTGCAGCCTAGATGTGCCAAACTCCCAGGCCTCAGCTCCCTTATGGGCCTCTCAACAGGCCAGTAAAAGAGAGAAGGTCCAAGGCCCTGGAACTGTCAGGCCTGAAAAAAAACAATTCTGTGGGCAAAATTGCCAGCAAAAGCAGGCCTAGCCACCTCCTAGGCCTCAAAGAGCACAAGCCTGCAACCTAGACTTGCCAGACTCCCAGGCTTTGGCCTACTCCTGGGCCTCTTAACAGAAGTGACATTGTAACATTGTAACATTGTAGTTAAGTGACTGGGCCACGAATTCAGCACTCTGCTGGTTCAAATTCCATAATTACATGAGCTCAGTAGCTGGCCTTGGGTAAACCTCCCTTCTCAGCATCAGCTACCCAGTAGTATTGGGGGACGACAATGATAATTCTGATCTTATCACAGCTCTGATTGGTACTGATCTGCCCAGAAGTGCAGTACATAAGCACAGTTGTTGTTATTTAACAAACCTACTGGCATGGCTCAAGATGGAAATAAGGACTCCTAAGAGGTCCTGAAGGAGTACCAACAAGTAGCCTAGAGCCTGGACTCTTAGATGGGTGAGAGGGTCAACCTGGGGGGTCCAACTCCAAGACAAGAAAAGGGGTGGGATCGTCCCCCCAGCTTAAAGAGACAAGTGCCATTGAGAACATAACCCTCTGTAAAGCCTCCAACCAGAGGACTCTTGAGCTACCAGGTTCTCCCTCAGCCAAGGCAAAAGAGGAACTCTTAAAAGAAGGGAATTTTCCCTAGTACACATAATCACCCCGAGACAAACAAGATATTTCCCCAGGAGTTGTATTCTATATTGCTCCCTAAGGTATTGAGGACCCAGAGTTCCCAGAAGGGTCAGAGAGGAGCCTGCCCAAAATTGGGAGCAACTCTGTCGGGGATTCCCCTTTCCAGCCTCCTTTTATACCTGAAGAAGGCTAAGAGGGAAACTCCAGCAAAGCCCCAAAAGCTAACCACTCTATTTCCTTTTTCCAAGTTTTATACACTGATTCCAGAGACTACTAAGGGGGTCGAGTTGCCAGTGATGGATGATCCAGTAACCAGCCTGCTGTCCAATCTCATTCTGCCCACTAACATGGATATCCATACCCAAGGATTCCTGTATCAGGTGGTTTGAACTGGCTCTGTGCAGAAACTTGGAAGCTTCTACAACATTTCTCAGAGCATGGGCAACAGCTTTGCTCTTGGCTAGAGTCGCATTTTCTTGGGCCTCAGACTGGCTGCAGTGAGCAGCAAGATCCTCAAAGAGCTGAAGGACAGAATTAAGAAAATAGCCCTGGAAATAGTCCTTGCACCTCCTTAGATGCTCTGCTATGGTCAACAAGAATCATGGGTTCAACATGGCAGCCAGGCACAACACTTGGCTTAGGAACTAGAACATCAACCCTTAGGCCCAAGCCAAAGTAACTGTGGTTCCCTTCAAAGACATGAACCTGTTTAGAGACACTCTGGATAAAGAAAAGCAGAAAGTCCTTCCCTCGAAGAAGGAAGGGAATTCAAGGAAGAGGTTTTAGTCCTTTCGAGAGCTCAAGTATCCTTTCCACTCGGGGTGCGCTAGACCATTCAAGGAAGGTCACAGACCAAACATTGAGAGGAGGGTGGTCCCTCCTCAACAAATCCAGTTTGAATACCAACAGACCTGAGAAGGGAACTCAGTGTGATTATGCTAAGGCAGTACACACGAATGTGATTGGAGGGCGCTTACAATGCTTTCCAAAACCTTAGCAGCAAACAGTAAGCGACAGATGGGTGCTGGATACAGTGATCAATGGATGTTCACTGGAAATTCAATTCCGTACCACCTGGTTTTTTCCCTCCATATCCAAAAGAATTGGTCAAATAAAACAGACACATAAAGACAAGAAAGTTTGGAATGGAAATGCACAAATTTGTCTTGTCTGCCATTCAGAAGGAAGATTGTCTGGCTTCCATTGATCTCTCGGAGGCACTTCCAATAGAGGGCTCTGCCTTTTGACCTGAAAGCACCACCAGAATCCCAGTAGCACTGGTAACATAGCTAGACTGCAAAGAGTGGCTCTTTTCTCATATCTGGATCACATCTTTGTCATAGTTCCATCCCTGCTACAGTGGGCAGAAGCGATGAAATTGAGTGTAACCTGTCTACAGGATCATGGATTCACGATCAATGAAGTAAAGACCAGTTTTACTTCCAACCCAGTAAATATTGCACCTGGGGATAGTTATAGACAGGACTTAAGACAGAGTTTTTGTATCACAGGAAAGGCAACAAAGATCCAGATGATGGCGGCAGAGATCTTAAGGAGCCAGAAGGTGGAGGTGATGCTACTGAGTATGAGGGTATCTTATCAGGATGTCCTCCAAGGGGGAAGATTCTCAGTCTGTACACTCCATAGAGTCATGTTACCATACTAAGAGGTGTTAGAGCAAGAGGTTCAAGATAGTTAGCTACCAGAGATCATCAAACGAGGCCAACCGGTGGCTGGACCTCATCAGATACTATGATGGCATCCCATTCAGGGAACCAAAAAGAATGGTGATGACCACAGACACAAGCCCATGGGGCTGGGGAACCCACATCCAGGGAAGAATGACATAGGACATCAGGTTGAAGAAGAGATCAACATAAACCTTTTTAGAACTCAGAGCTATCAGACTGGGTCTGCTGGAATTCCAGGATCTTCCCACAGGTCACTGCATGTGAATAGTGACGAAAGTTCAACTCAAATCTCTAAAAGCAACACATTTAGCAGGCCAGGACAACTCCCCAGTGGACTTGCTAAGCCAGAGATGGACCCATTACAATGGATGCTATATAGAGAGCGATTTCAACTGATCTGCCTGTGTTTGGCAAGATTTCAAGAAGAAACCGTTAAGCCATAGGGGTAGATGCTGTGATCTGCGAGCTGGCTCCACAACTTCTATACGCTTTCCGCAGTACGGCTACTGCACAGAGTTGTGCAGAAGTGATTCTAATAGCATCCTTCTGGTCCAGAAGGATGTGGTCTCATGACCTGAAGAGACTATCAATCATGGATCCCTGGCACCTCCCTGTGAAGTAGGGCCTGTTGATGCAGGGAACAATACCACATCCTCGACCAGCTCTGCCAAGCCTCACAGCCAAGAGATTGAATGCAAACAACCAATATGGTTGTATCATGCACAAGGCATAGTTGTTACTATGTTAGCCTCCTGAAAGAGTTCCACAGAGTCTATAACAATACCTGCCAAGTTTCCAGATGAGGTGCATGAATAGAGGCATGGAAGCCCTTAAGGGGCCAATTAGATACTATCCTTCCTTCAAGAAGGGTTGAATAAAAATTTTAACACCAGCACCTTTAGACAGCAGGTAGCGAACATCTTAACAATTAGGGGTTCTAGGAAGGGACATTCCCTTATACATCTCCATCATATCAACAGATTCCAAAGGGAGACTTCATTGTTGAATCCTACAAGGGTTTGCCGGTTTTCCCAAGTGGAATCTTAATTTGGTACTGGAAACATTATCCAAAGACCCCTTTGAGCCGATGTCCTCATGTCCTCTAAAGGAGTTGGCCTTTAAGACCATCTTTCTGATGAGAATTACATCAACTAGACAAGTGTCAGAACTGTAGGCACTAGTAGTCGATAGGGAGCTCTGCTCTTTCCTTCAAGATGACAGTAGAGATAGTACTACCTTCCTATCCTAATCCAAAGCACGGGAAAGAAAGGGAATCTCACTACCTTGATAAACATAGAGCCATGAGCTTCTACTTGAGCAGGACTAAAACAGTTTTCAAAAGTCTGAGACACTAGTTGTAGCAAGATGTTGCTACAATTTATAATCCTTAGGCTCACATTGCAAGCCTTAGCACATCTAAAAATGCTGGCCTGCAATCTGAAGCAAGCAATATAGCTTCGAGAGCTTTTTTTCAGCTCAGATTATAATTCCAACCTGGGAAGATCCCATCCCTGTCTTATTTCCCTTCTCTATACTTAGTTCAGCATTGACTGCAAGAGGATGTGAAAGAGGAAGACTTCAGAGAGTATGTTTGAAGGGGAGGAAATGGAGATGAGAGAACAGAAGAGGGTTATGGGGATTTCTTAGGAGAAGGATAATCGATTTATCCTCTCAAAACTATCATGCTTCCTGTTATATTGTTTGGAACACGGCAGTCCAAAATTCAGAATTGGGTTTGTTCAAACCAGTTATTCTGTAACTTTAAAATATTTTTAGGTTTGAAAAGTGTAATCCCAAATCAAGAGATGGTAAAATACCTTTGAGAAGTCCCCTTCTAATTCCTTAACCATAATTTTAATAAAGCTTTCCTTCAGGTCTAAAGCAGCATTGTACTTACTATGTTTTGTTCTTCATCCCGCATTTTAATGGCATGGAACTAGATCTCATGATCCGTTGTTGGAATGTGCTGATAGTTAAAGATCTTTTCTACATTCCTTTGCCTTCCTTAGCAGTCTCTTCCAACAGACTGGAGTAGTAAGGAAGTAAAATGACCCTACTATCGCTTGTTTCAGCAGAACTGGCATTTCCAGGAGGAGGAGGTGGCTTAACCCTCTTTACATCACCCTGTCCTATGTGGCTGTTATTCTGTGTGAGTCTCTTGATTCCAGCCTTCAAATTTCCTCTGGTAAGAAGGGAAAGGAGAATGTAGAAATGATTCTCAACCATTGCACCAACATAGGAGCCAACCCATGAATTAAATTATTATATATGAGAACCTGTAAATTCTCAGAATTAAAGTCTATTTGAAGTCAGGTTCTTGTTCTCTGTTCTAATATCCCATATATATGAATAATATTTTTGAGATTATTAATTTAATTAGAAATGTATTTACAACTAAGAGTATTTAATCCTTGCACCCCAGATTTAAATGTATATATTAACAGAAGATTCCCTCCAAAATTGCTTGGTAGAGTTAAATATTGAAGCTTGAATCACATTTGTCACCTTGGTTTATATAGTTCTTGCTCATGCCAATATCAGTGGCAGGATTGGGAGGGACAGTTCTCATCTGAGAACTCCACTTAATCCAAATTTCTACATATTACCTTAACAATGTGGAAGTCAAGCAGTAGGATCTTATTTGGCAACTTTAGTAATCTATAGAATATACCTATGTATTGTCCACATAGTGTAATCGCTTGAGTGAGGAAATTGTGTGCAAGAAAAATTAGGAGGGGTACAATATTTAGATTATGGTGAACTGTATACTTTTTTCTTTTTCTTTATATAAACAATGTGTTTGGAAAAGACTGCAATTTGCTAATGTTTCATAGATCGTCATATTTGTACAATAAAGTTTGACTTACCCGAGACAACAAAACAAAGGCAGATGTTTCTCATGAATTGATTAGTATTAGTATTATATTGTCTTTCTCTTTTCCTTAGGTTTCTCTATTGGATGTAGATTATAAGGTCCGTTACATACCCGCAATCAATGGGCTGTTTTTGGTGCTCAGTGGTACTGTTTCTTTCACAGTTTATTCACAGGATATACTCTGAGAGCATCAATAGTTTTCTTCTTAATCATTTTACTTCTATCATATCATTAGGTACACCTTGAAAAAGCTAATGCTTACAAAGCTAAAGATTAATGGAATTCTTTTGTCGAAACCCCTTTATCACTATCCTACTATATAAAAGGCTAAGTGTATTTAAGACAACTCACCTCCTACCCTGGTGTGCCACCAGAGGGCGCTGCTGTGGAGGGAAGCCCACATGAGGCTGCCAGACCTCCAGAGGGCACACCACAGAGGAAAGCCCAGGCCAGGATCAGGTGCAGAGCAGGCGACAATGCCCACCCCCCGCCTTCACCCAGCTTGGACCAGAAGCAGAGCAGGTGGCAATGCCCACCTGCCCTTCACCCACCTGGGATCAAGAGAGGAGCAGGTGGCAGTGCCCACCCCCTGTCTTCACCAGCTGGGATCAGGAGGGAAGCAGGTAGCACTGCCCATCCCCCGCCTTCACCCAGCTGGGATCAGGAGCAGAGCAAGTGGCAATGCCCATCCCCCACCTTCACCTAGCTGGGATCAGGAGCGGAGCAAGTGGCAATGCCCACTCTCCACCTTCACCCAGCTGGTATCAGGAGCAGAGCAGGTGGCAATGCCTGCCTTCCACCTTCACCCATCTGGGATCAGGAGAGAAGCAGGTCCTGCTCCCCATCTTCACCCAGCTGGAATCAGGAGCAGAGAGGGGGAAATGTCTGTCCCCTGACTTCAATCAGCTGGGATCAGGAGCAGAGCAGGTAACAATGCCTGATTCCGGCTTCATCCAGCTGGAATGAGGAGCAACCAATAAAGACAAACATCCCCGTATGGGAAAGTAAACAAATTAAACCACTATTTATATCAGGTGTGAAAACACCAATGAGATCAAAGTGTTGTAATACATAAACACAAGTTATGCCTGTATTTGGCATGCAATGGAACTGTAAGGATGGATACACTCTCCTCCAATTACAGATTAACCAGTCCATAAACACAAAACACCATAATTAGTCCTGGTGTAATTTCTTTTGTAGTGGAAAATATTTGAATGGTGATCCCCACAGAAGCGGGATAAAAATAAATGATGATAATCTCCCAACAGGATTCCGGATGTTTTCCTGTTTCACTGCATTCTTGTTCACGGGAATTGCTTCTCTGTAATAAACATCAAGAACATAATGACTCCTATCTGCCACCTGTTTACAACAGGATTCTAAGTATGTGTTTACTCACTCGGTTCCAGCTGACAAATTTCACAACCGCATCTCATGCTTGGTCAAAGGCTGGTGCAGAAACGCTCTACAAGTTGAGTATTTAACATAAATCATAAGGTGAAATCTTAAAGCTACAGTTCCCACTTGCCATGGCTCCAATGACTTACACTGTTGCAATTCTCAAGTCATTAACAGCAATAGCTCAAAATGATGTTACTACACAAACCCTGAATAGTCAATAAGATTATTCAGACCAAAAGGTCCTAATCAGTCTAGCAAAGCTGAGGAGCAGAGCAGGTGCCAATGCCCACCCCTGCCTTCACCCAGCTGGGATCCGGAGCAGAGCAGGTGGCAGTGCCCACCTGCCCTTCACCCAGCTGGGATCAGGAGGGTAGAAGGTGGCAATGCCCACCCACCCCCAAATTCACCCAGCTGTAATCAGGAGTGGAGCAGGTGGCAATGCCTGGCCACCCCTTTACCCAGCTGGGATCAGGAGAAGAGCAGGTGGCAATGCTTGCCCACCCTTTAACCAGCTGGGATCAGGTGTGGAGTAGGGGGCAATACCCACCCTCCATCTTCACCCAGCAGGGATCAGGAGTGGAGTAGGTGGCAATGCCCACCTCACCCTTCACTCGGCCGAGATCAAGAGCGGAGCAGGTGGCAATGCCCGCCCCCCCCCTTCACCCAGCTGGGATCAGGTGTGGAGCAGGAGACAATGCCTGCCCCCACCCCATTCACCTGGCCAGGATCAGGCGCAGAGCATGTGGCAATGCCTGCCCCCCTTCACTTGGCCGGGATCAGGTCCAATCTAAGCCAATTGATTTCAGTGAGTTTAGACTAGGGTAACTCTGCACGGGATTGTGCTAGAAAAAAGACACTAGACATTTCCCACTGGTAATAGGGGAAGGGTCTGATGATGTTAAAGGTCAAAACTCTGTCTCTTGTTGGAGATTTGACTGGTACAGTGAAAAATTCTGGAAAAGCTTGCTTGGATCCTGTGGGTATGGACCAGGAGGTGGGGTGAGAAAGCTATCATCTTGGGCTCTTTTCCAGTAATGACTATTGTTTGGCCTAGCTGAAGAAGGAAACCAGGCCTTAGAAATGTAACAAACATGGAAACTGAAATCCTGTAACTTTAATATTATTCTGCCTGTCTCTTAATTCACTATCATAGATGTTTGGACCTAGGGAGAGCAAATAGTATCATCACTCATTTTTTTTCTATAAGTGTTAGCCACTATGAGGGGTCACTGTGTAGAAGCATGCATTGGCAAACCACCTCTGTTAGTCTCTTGCCTTGAAAACCTAAATTGTGATAAGTCATATGCAATTTGATAACACTTTACACACACACACACAGGGACATTAAGCTACATTAAAGAATAGCACTTTAGAAGCTGGGCCAGCTAGAAATTCTGCACCACAGCCTTATCTTTCTGACAAAGATAAAATCCATGATTTTCAAGATATATGAGTGTTAAGTATTTTAATTTTGCATTCTTAAAATATTATTTAGCAGATAAATATTAGTAGACATAATAGAGATTTCTTCTTTTAAGCTGATCTCTCAAAATACGATCTGGTTTGCAACACAATTAGGAATTATTACCATTACCCAGTGAAAAGCAAAAGAGAGCCAGTGTGATGTAATGGTTAGAGTGTAAGACTAGGATCTAGGAGGCCCAGACTCAAATTACCACTTTGCCATTGAAGCTTTCTGGGTGACCTTGAGCCAGTCTCTCTCAGCCTAACCTACTGAACAAGGGAGCTGTGAAGGCAAAACAAAGGAGAACTATTTAAGCCACTTTGGGTCCCCATTAGAGAGAAAGGCAGAGTGTAAAAGAAGTAAATAGATAAGTAGATAAGTAATTTCACAATGTTTATATGACATAAGCCCCACTCATTCCCCGACTGTGAGGCAGATTTTTCCTCCAAAATGGTCAAGATTGCTTGCTGTGGCTAGGAAGCCTCTGTTAGTGTGTCCCTGGGTATAATTTTAAGTTCCTTTTGTCCCACACTTTAAAACATACATATTTTTGGCTTATATCCCAGTCTAGATATTTGGTAGGGGAGAAGCAAAAGCCCACATCTTTTTTAAACAAAATGGCATGAGAGGCTGAATAAAGTTCAAAAGGAAACAGCAGGGTTATTAAGTAGGTAAGGTTGATAAACGGGTAGGCAGGGAAAGATAAGCTGAGTTTAATTTTGATCATAGAACAGAACACAAGAATTAGGCACAGTAATCTTCTTAAAGCTTAGTTTTAGTAGTTATAGATATAAAAGTGAGAGGTTGGTATTTTCCCACTTAGGTTACTCTAACAAGGTTCCTTCATAGATTTCACTTTTCAGCTTAGGTGTTCTGATCTCAATACAGCACTCTTTTTTCCTTTACACCAGATCTAGAGTCCTTCTCAGACCCTTTTTTTAGATACTGGGCAGTATTTATTCTTCACCAAAAGACATAACCCTGATTACTTGGCTGAAGGGGAGTTTCCTTTCACTACGCTTCCTCAGCCAACAACATACCCCTAGTTCTGTCTTTTCTATGTAAATTAGTGCTTGCTTTCACACTTAAGTACTTGAACTAAAGTCTTCTTTAAATCTAAAACTGTCCCAGTTAGGGTAAACTTTTCCTTTTTCCTTACACAGAGAATTACTAGACTGACGTTCCTTGTCAGACTCCAAATTTCAACTTCTTAAACAATTCTGTCTGCACCAATTGTTACCTTCTCTCTGACCAATCACAGAGAGAAGGGAGCAGCCTGTCAATCAGGAAGTATTTTAACCCTTTCCCTTCACTCTCTAGGTGTTGCACTCAGTAAACCTTTCATTTAAAAGCCCATTCCGTCACAGTATTGTTTTTAGGACTTTCTTTAAAGTATTCCCTTTATACTTTTATAGACAAAGTCATTATGGATTATATAGCTTCTTTTAGATATTTATTTTCTTTATACCTGGAGGGGCATAGTGGTTAGAGTGTTGGACTAGGACTTAGGATGCCTGGGTTCAAATGCTCCATTCTGCCTATTGGGTGCCAATGGCCCCATCATATTCTCTCACCCAACCTACCCTACAAGGTTGTTGTTGTGAGAATAAAGTGGAGGAGGGGAGAACAATATGAAAAGCCACGTTAGGTCCTGATTAGGACGAAATGGGATATAAATAAAATAAAATGTATCCTACCTTTCTCCCTGAGACCCAAAGTAGAGTATATAATTAAAAGAATAAGAACAGTATACTTTATATGACAAATAAAGCAATAAACTGGATTACAAAATTAGAAAACAACATACTGAATCAGAATAATACATACACTAAAATGGGTTTACAAGATTATAAATCAGTGCAGTAAAACCATACATTAAAGCAAATAATAGAATAAAACTGGTTTTCAAGATTAGAGAACAACACAATAAAAACAGTACAATGAATGGTGCAATGAAAATTGCCAGACATTTCATAGAAATTAACTACAGCACTGTTTTCCAAACTATTCAGAATTAAATGTTAATTATCTTTTCACATTATTCTCAGTAAGGATACGTTAATAAAATTGATATGTAACCTTCAACATTTTGTTCATGTTCATTTTAATAAGTTTTACATTATTTGGAGGAAGGAGATTTTATATTCTCCTTTAAGTTGTCTTTAGAACCTCAGATGTGAAAGTTAAAAGGAACCATTTTTAATTGTTTTCCTGAATAAGCAGGGGCCATATCATTCTACTCTGTAATCTCTCTGTTGAGCTCAATTACTTTTGGTTGAACTAGAGCATATCCTTTAGAAACACTTTGTGCCATTGAAGCCACACAGCAGCTATAAAGCTAATGGATTAAGCTCTCTGAAGATTCATGTTGTGTCCAAGCAAGACATGTCATATTGCATAGATCTCTAGCAGCTCTGTGCTACATTTTTTAAGCTTTTCATGGTAAAAGCGCTGATGGTATATACTTGGATTTCCATTGAGCTTTTGATAAAATCTGTCACCTGAAGTTCCTGAATAAATATTAATCTTGGGATAAGACGATGGGTCCTTTTGTGGTTAAATAGAGAGATGGACAGTAAATGGGCAGTTCTCTTAATGGAGGGAGGAAAGTAGTAGGATTCAGCAGGGATTGTTATTAGAACTGATGCTATTTAATTTATTCATAAATGATCTGGAATCAGAGTGGCCAAGTGAAGAGACCAGAGAACCAAAGCAGATTGCATTCCAAAAGGCTCTCCCAAACTGGATGAGTGGGTAGCAGTTTGGCAAAGGAAATTGAATATGAATGTAAAGTGGTGTACATTCAGGTGAAAAATCTTAAGTATACAGTGATGTGTACAAATTGCTAGTGTTTACCTAGGAAAGAGATCTTAAGTTCATGGTAGATAGCTCAATAAAGCATTGTCAGTGTCCAAAAGCAGTAAACAAAGGCAAATTCTATGATAGGTATGGAAAATAATACAGCAGTATCCTAATGCCTTTGAATAGATCTATGATGCAGCTGGATTTAGAATATTGGGTACAGTCCTGGTCACCATATCCTGAAAAGGGTATTCGAACACAGGAAAAGTCAATTTCTCTGTGAGGAAATATTAAGGAGAATTGTTAATGTGAAGAAAAGATGACTAAAATTAGACAGTATACATTTTTATAATTACACGTGGAGTAGAGAACCCGAACAGAGAGAACTCCCCCCCCCCACAACCCTATCATAGTAGAACTCTCAGTATCTAGTGAAGTTAATGAACAATAGATTTAGGATAAAAAAACAAAGTACTTCACTCAGAGTAATTAAATTATGGAGTCCTAGTGAACATAGTGATGTCCACAAGCATAGATGATTTTAAAAGAGGTTAGATAGAGGATGCATCCGTTGATGGCTTTTGCCCACAGTGACTAAATGGAACTTCTGTATTCATTAATTCTCTGAATACCAGAGGCAACAACAAGAGCAGGTTTCGGCATCTGTGCTCTACTTCTAGGTCTTCTACTGGCATTTAGTTAGCCACTGTATGAAAAAGATACTGGAAATAGCCACTTGACTAAGAATTAATATATTAAAATTGTCTTGTATTGCTCTTTGATCCCTGGGCTATGACATAGAATATTCATATATTTAAAATCTTTTATAAAATCTATTAAAATCCAGTTTTTTGAAACTATCAACAATTGGTAAATATTTAAATTAGTTCAATTTTATTAGAATTATTTGTAAGTAGAACAGTATTAAACCCATAAAATTTACCTTATATGCCAGAACTTGTTACTAATGGTTTATATGGGGATATAAACAGTTCCTTCATGCCTTCTTTGTGAAAGTTCTGCAGTCGAAGAACTGTAACTCCATTTTATGTTTTGTATAATTCAATGTGCAGGCAGTCACATTTATTATAATAAAAAATTGAAACATATAAATGAAGTTATTCAAAATACATCAGCCTCTCTTGCAGATGTAATTTGAAACCTATGAAACATTAATGTGTGAAGTACATAATGCTTTCAGACTACAGAATAAAAACAAATGAAAGATGAGAATGATATTAAAAGTATGCATCAACAAAGTGCTGTTTTCCTCTTCCCTCAGAACATGTTTACAATACCAAGAAGGATAGGTGCGTATGCATTTGGACAGATGTGTAATATACAAAGCTTATTATGAAAATGCTAAATGCTTATTACCTACATATATTAACTGTGCACAGCTCATCAGCAATTCCTGTCATTTTTGAGTAGACTTCCTCCATTGAAGCACTACTAAAATGAAGAGAGCAGTTCTGAGAAGGAAGCAACACACAGAAGTTCCCTGAATATGAAACCTACTAATCTATCCACTATCATTGTCCTCTATTTCTCCTATTGCCAGCTACCAAGATATAATAAATTAATAACCTCATATAATACATAAGCTCTGGAACTCAAAATAATTATTATATTCTCTTTATATATTTATACCCCACTTTTCTCCCACAAGGGATTCTGAGTGGCTTACAATCTCGCAATAATTCCATAAACATCTCCATTTAACAGCCACACTATCAGCTGGCAATTCTGATACAGTTCTTAACTGGAAGAGGATGGAGGCAAGTCCTCAACAGCTGTTGGGCCTTTACCTGGTGTGTGGAGTTTGCTGTAACCACAGCACAGCCACAACTTATAAGCATGTCTTTAGATTATTTCCCAATAACCTAATTTCTAATGTGTACACCATCTGGTCAGATCTTCATATCCTTTGTTTGTTTTTCTTTTATTAGAAAGAGATAAATCTGCTAGCAAATAGACTTATTATTGTGAAAGTATCTGTTCCTCTCTCACCAAAATATTTCCAGTAGTTACTTTAATTTCATTTCAGTATCTTTATATTACTAAACACCTGACCATGGTCCTACAGTTTCAACGGTTTTTCTCAGATGGCTGTTCAGTGGTAAAGAAGCAATCATTCCTGCCTTTCTTTATGTTGTGTAAAGTGGATGATTGTTCTCATAGAATCATGCTTATGCACGTACCATTCTCCTTATGGAGCTCCTATATCACATTGGAGGGGAGAGGGGAGTGAGAAGTATCTGCTAAATATCTGAACCGGGCCACAGGTAGGAAGTTCCCAGACTGAGTTTAGTTGCTCAGTATCCTTTATTTTTCTGCTGATCACTGGTCAGCAATCACTAAAGAAGTCTTTCACAATTGCATTGTGTTGGCAGTGGGACAGTAAAGCTCTTGAAGAGCTCTGCTCAGTGTTCAGCGTTTTTTTTCTGGATATGGGTAATACATTGGAGATGTAGAAATCTTTTAAATGTTGTCTCTGGCTTGGTTTATGCATCTTTACCTTTCCAGTTTTCAAAAGCTTTGTATCTTGTATTTTTAAGAGAAAAAAGCTTATTTTAGGTTAACACAAGTTAAACAGAAAGTGAAAGCCTGTTGTAGTCAGATTGACAGCATTTTGTTTCAGAAATTTGAAATGCAACAGAATGTAGCAACAAGATTGCTAACAGGAATAGACTGCAGGCCGCTATCAGGGCTTTTTTTCAGCTGGAACGTGGTGGAACGAAGTTCCGGTCCCTCTTGAAAATGGTAACATGGCTGGTGGCCCTGCCCCCTGATATACAGACAAAGGAGTTTAGATTGCCCTCCGCGCCACTGGCAATCTAAACTCCCCTCTGTCTGGAGATCAGGGGCAGGGCCACCAGCCATGCAACCATTTTCGCCGAGGGCAATTTAAACTTTTAAAAACTCCCCCCTTGTTCCAGCTGACCCAAAGTGACGTCATTGTGCGGTACTGAGTTCCACCACTGAGTTCCACCACATCTTTTCCCAGATAAAAAGCCCTGGCCGCTATATATATATATATATAGTCTGCACTGGTCTGCATGGACTGAGTGTTCATTTTGAGTTCAAAGTGCTACTTTTTAACCTATAAGACTTTACTTATACAGTGTGGACTAGGGTAGATGAAGGACTTCTTATTTCATATACAGTCTGTGAACAGGCACTGCATTTGGCTTCACAGGTCCTTCGTATCCTCCAGCCATTGGTGGCATGGTAGGTGACCACAAGGAAGAGGTTCTTTTCAGTGACTGTCCTTCAGCTTTGGAATGCCCTCTCTTTTTTCCCTCACTTGGCACTTTCTCTGTATATTTTTGGCACGTGCCAAATATTTTTTCTTTCAAATAGCTTCTAATTCATCTTTATTTGAAGAGGTTTTGTCTGCTCCACTACCACTAATTTGGTTTTAGTTCCTGTTTCATTTTATTGATGCCAGTTTACTTTATTTAGTTTTATATTGTGTTATATTTTATATGTTGTATGTTATTAGTAATGTTACATTTTCTTGGAAGCTGTCAATGGAGAAGCAGCTGTAAATATTTTAAATAATTTAAAGTTTTCTCTTAATTTAATTAGCAAGTACTTTGGAATTTAGCAGACAAAAATAAGTTACAGTGAAAAAAAAGAATGTTTTTGCTTAGGGGAGAATTTAGAGGGTGGATTTTACAGTATATAATATGGTGTAAAATGGAAGTATAAAAGTTAGTTGACATTAAATCTATTAGAAAGGGTAATTTAACTAACTTTAGCTGCTGCCTTTAATTATATTTTAATTTTAACATGGTGTTTTTGATCATTCTGAGGTTTTAGATAACAGTCGAGTATTTTGGTATGGTTGTAGCATATGTCAATTTAGATAGTGCTATGTTCTCCATTATCAAATGCTTCCATATTTGAAAATGAGTTAGAGTAACATTTGCAACCCAGTCCCTTGCACATTTACTCAAAAAGAAGTCCCAGTCTCTTCAATGAAAATTATACTAAGTAGAAAACATGATTTCACTATTGTAATTCTATTGGCTTACTATTGTAATTCTACTGAAATCAACAAGATTCTGTCATTGCAAACAGCTTCAGTGTCAGGAATAAAAGATTCATTAGTTTAACAAGGTAAGTATTCCTGTAAATATAATAAAACATGAGAAACAGCATTGCTAATATTTGCTACAGCTCATCTCTTGTTGCGTTACATTTTCATCAAATGTCTTTGGATTTCATTAGCAAATACATATTATGTTACTTTTCACTATACAGTTATAAGAAATCGGTTTTACAAAATATATTAGATTAGATGCACTGTCCATGTTTTCCAGTGGAGCCATTGTTTATTCACTTCACAGTGCTCTCCTAAGAAGAGTTACACTGTTCTAAGCCCATTGATTTCAGTGGACTTAGAAATGATTCACTCTGTTTAGGATGTCATTTAATTCTTAAGAAATTGCAACTGTTATACTTAGAACTTGTTTTCTTCTGTACTTTGTTTAAAACATATACAACCAAGGATATATGCAACGAATGATGCCATCACAGCTTAGTTTCTCAGACTGAACAAGAAAACGTGTACTACTAGGAAGAATGTGGGGGAATTCTTACTGTATTCCTCAGAAATATGATTTGGAATTTATGGAAATCTTTTTCTCTGAAATATACTAAGTTAAACAATAATGTTGATTTTCCTATTACACAAAGACTTTCTTCCAAGTGCATCCTATTTTATATTAAAATCTATGCAAAGACATAAAAGTCTGGTGAACCTTACTTGTTTCATAATCTATGAAAAGAGAACAAATTAACCTACATCAGTTTTCCTGCCTGTTACAGGTAGAAAAATATTTTGGTATG